>NC_053431.1:62247144-62355880 GCF_007990345.1 Gossypium hirsutum
TTAATGCTTGACAGAAAGTCTATTATGTTGGAAAACTATTCCAAGGAGATTATAACTGTGCTAAAAGAAGACAGAAGTGCTTATTTCCCATCATTAATCACTTCACTTTGCTAAGGGCTCGTGTTAAAAAAACGAATTTGAAGGAGCAATATGTCCAAGGTGTAACAGTCCAGTTTTGATCCTAGTCGGAATAGTGGTTTTAAGACCAAAATTCGAGTCTAAAAATATTTTAATATTATTTTTTGTGTCTGTGATATGTGAATTTATGTCTGCGAAATTTTTGTGATTAATTTGTCTGTTTTTGTGCTTATTATGAAAAAGGATTAAATAGCGTAAAGTGTAAAAGTTGAGTGGTAGATGTTAAAGCACTTATTTGCTTGGCTTTTAAAATAAGCGTCTTTACATGTCAAATGTACCATTCATATAGTAAGTGGACAATGTTGGACATGTGTTAGGTGAATGGATAATTTTATAACAAAGGGAAAAATGAGAAAAATGATTATTAAAGTTATAATAATAAAATGAAAGCATGAAAGTGGCCATACTTTCACCTTGTTCAGCCGAAATTAAGAGAAAGAAGAAGCCATTGAAGCTTCAAAGTATTCGTCCATTGCATGAGAGAATAGGTTAGTCCATTTTGTTCGGTTTTTGATAATTCTATGTTTCTGTGATCGTTGATTCGTGTTCTTCAAAACCCATGTCTGAATTTCTATTTTTTTTGAAGATTATGAAATGTTCCATTGATGATTATATGAGATTTGTGATGTTTTTATATGGATTATGAAAGATATATGTGAGATTATTAAGCTTTGTTTTTGAATTTTGATGAAATAGAGCTAATTGAGCTAAATTGTGAAAATGAGGTTTGAAGGACTAAATTATGAATTAAATATGTTATTTGGGCTTGTATGGAAGCCATGTATATTCGGCCAAGCTATAGTCTTGGTGAATTTTTCATATTGGTGATTTTGTGAAAAATGGACTAAATTGTCAAGTGTGAAAATGTAAGGGCTAAATGTAAAGTGCCCTAAATATATGTATATGGATTAAATTAAATGAAATGAATGATTGAATGGTTGAATTGTATTGTATTAGATCAAGAATAAAGAAAATCGGACTTAGATCGGGGGGAGTCCAAAATAGTTGAATAGTCGACTCGTTTGATCCGAAATCCGTACAAGGTAAGTCAAATTACAATTGCATGTTAAATTGACTAAATTCTGCGCATATAAACTATAATCTGTATTGGGCGGCCTTGAGAGCCTGATGAATGAACTCTGAGTAGATTCTGATAATATGTTAGTATCTGAAAAGTATTGGTATGCTTCCAATGGAACGTTGACTTCGATCAGAAATATCGTATAAGACTATGTCTGGGACACAAGCTTCGATTTGAGATTTACATGTAAGTCCATGTCTGGGAAATCGATATCGTATCTGATTTCGTGTAAGACCTATCTGGGACAGAGGCATCGATATTGAATTACATGTAAGACTATGTCTGGGACGTTGGCATTATACTTGTTTATGAGTATCTGTTTCGCTTCAGAATCGTCTGATGATAGCGTATGAAATATGAGAATGAGTATATGAAATGTATAACCTATACAGGTATGTTTGTATCGTACTAAATTTCTGAATATGAAAGACTCTGTCTCTGTGAAATATGTATGGAAGTTGGAAATGAAGCATGATATAAATGCAATAAAGGAGCATGGTTAAGCTTATGATTTATTTTATGAAATGGTTATGAATCTTTATGGTTGAATTGTACTTGTATGCTTTAGTAATTAGATCAATTGTAATTGGCTTACTAAGCTCTTTGTAGCTTACTCTATGTGATTACTGTCTGTTTTACAGTTATCGTAGCTACTGAAGGCTCGAGGATAGTCGAGGATTGTCACCACACTATTCATCTCATTTTGGTACTTTTGAAAGTGTAAATACTTTTAAGTATGGTATGTATAGGCTAGAATATCCATGTATTAAGTTTCGAATTGTATATATGTTAAGCCATGAGAATTGGCTTGAAAATGGCATGTGTGTGTTAAGATTTGGTATGGCTTTGAATGGGTTGTTGAATGGTGATAATATAGTTGTAATGAAGCATGTTTGAGCATGAAATTGGCTGAAAATTTGTTGTATGAATGTTGCTTAGCATTGCTAGTAGGGATGACCCAAAAAGGGGTGGCAAATTGGCTTAAACCAAGCCTGCATTTTGCCACACGGTCAAAGGCCACGGGCGTGCCTAGTAGCTGTGTTAGTTTGGCAGTAACCTATTAAAATTTGCACGGTTAGGGAACACGGGCATAAGGCCGTGGGCTAAAGTCAGTAGCTAGCTAAGTATCATACGGCCATAGTACATGGGCCTGCCTATTGACCGTGTGAAAAAGTCAGTATAGGACCTATTTTTGGCACGGCTGGTTCACATGGGCTTGTCTAATGCCTGTGTATGACACACAGCCTAGTCACACGGGCGTGTGGATTTGACAATTTTGAAATATTTGGTTAAGTTCTGAAAATTTTGAATAGGTTCGGTTTAGTTTCGATCTTTCCTTAAATATATGTTTTAGGTTTTGTAGACTATATTTGGAGATGATTGCTTATGAAATGATGTTAAATAATATCTATGATTTTGAATTGGTCCGAAATGTTCTGTCTGTCTAGTAATGCCTGGTAACCATAATCCGATGTCGGTTACGGGATTAGGGGTGTTACATTTTATTGGTATCAGAGCTATGGTTTAGTTGGTTCTAAAATTGCCATAGTGTATGTAAGTCTAACTATACATGCCATATATCTGAATATGTGATAGTGTAATGAATCCTGACATTGAAATGTGCATTTATATAGCAATGGGTCCCAATATAGCCGTAGCTGATGATGTTGAAAGCAATGCGCCTGCCCCCGCGCATGGGACGGTGCATGATGATTCAAAACCAACTATGAGTAGCCATGATAGCGAGGCTAAGCAAGCCTTCTATCAACTGATGAATGATTGGTTCACTCAGTATATTAGAACCAATCCGACTGTACAACAACCTCTACCCTCGATAAATCCTTCTCAAATTTCTGTTATGCCCTCGGTGAGTCCGGTTCAGCTAAGCAGGCCATCGGTTGATAAGAGTAGGAAGTATGGGGCTAAAGAATTCTGAGCTACAATGAGTGATGATGCCGAGAGAGCTGAATTCTGGTTAGAGAATACAATACGAGTGTTTGATGAAATGTCTCTAAATCCTGAGGAATGTGTAAAATGTGTCGTCTCACTTTTGAGAGATACAGCGTATCATTGGTGGAAAACTTTAATATCTATAGTTCCGAGTGAACGGGTCACTTGGGATTTCTTCCAAGCTGAATTTCGGAAAAAGATTCATTGATCAGAAATGTAAAGAGTTTCTCGAGCTTAAACAGGGTCGTATGTCTGTTACTAAATACAAATGAGAATTTGTGAGATTGAGCCAATATGCTCGAGAATGTGTGTCAAATGAAGCAATAATGTGCAAAAGGTTTGAGGATGGACTAAATGAAGATATTCGTCTACTAGTCGGGATTTTAGAGATTAAAGAAATGGTAGTGCTTGTTGAGCGAGCTTGTAAGGCTGAAGAATTAAGTAAAGAGAAAAGAAAAGCTAATTTTGAAGCTAGAGATGCAAAAAAGAGATCTTCGAGTAAATCATTTCAGTCTGGGTCAAAGAAATCCCGAGATGATCAGAACCGTTCAAATACTAATGTGGGACATTCGAACAGAGATCGAACTAGATAGTATTCGAACACCAAAGCTCCTGTTACATCTGTTGCAAGTGTTGGAAATGTCCGATCTGAGAAACCTGAATGTAAACACTGTGGTAAAAGACATCTGGGAAATTTTAGATTAAACGACCGAGCCTGTTTCCGATGTGGATCCCTGGATCATTTTGTAAGAGATTTTTCTGAACCCGCTAAGCAAGAAAATGTACAGAATTCGAGATCGAGTAACAACTCAGCTAGAAGTAGACCTTCCAGAAATGCAAGAAATGCAAGTAGTGGTCAAAGAGTTACAGGAGATACTGCTGTTAGATCTGAGGCCAGAGCACCTGCCAGAGCCTATGCTATCCGAGCTTATGAGGAAGCTTCGTCACCAGATGTGATTACTGGTACTTTTACTCTTTATAATACTTCTGTGATTGCATTGATAGATCCTGGATCAACGCATTCTTATATCTGTATGAATTTAGTACATAGTAAGACTTTTCCTATAGAGTCTATTGAATTCGTAATTAGAGTATCAAACCCCTTAGGCAAAAGTCTCTTAGTTGACGAAGTTTGCAAGAATTGCCCGTTAATGATTCGAGATATCTATTTTCCTGCTGATCTGATGCTTTTACCTTTCGACAAATTTAATATAATTCTGGGAATAGACTGGTTGACTTTGCACGATGCTATTGTGAATTGCAAAAGAAAAGTCATTGATTTAAGGTGTAAGAATGATGAGATAATTCGAATTGAGTCTAGTGATCTGAATGGGCTACCAGTTGTGATATTTGCAATGAAAGCATAAAAATATGTAAAGAAAGGTTGTGAAGCCTACTTAGCTTATGTGTTAGACTCGAAAATGAATGATAAGAAAGTTGAATCAGTGCCTGTTGTCTGTGAATTCTCTGATGTGTTTCCTGAAGAGTTACCTAGTTTGTCTCCGATTCGAGAAGTCAAGTTTGGCATTGAATTAGTACCTGGTACTACTCCGATTTTGATAGCTCCGTATAGAATGGCCCCGACTGAGTTAAAGGAGTTAAAATCTCAGTTACAAGAATTGACCGATCGAGGATTTGCTAGACTGAGCTTTTCACCATGGGGTGCTCCTGTTCTGTTTGTGAAAAAGAAAGATGGCACACTGAGAATGTGTATTGATTACCGTCAACTTAACAAAGTGATTGTAAAGAACAAACATCCTCTGCCTAGAATTGATGATTTATTCGATCAGTTGAAAGGTGCTACTGTGACAGCCCAAAGTTGACCCTAGTCGGGAAGTGGTTTCGGGACCGCTAAACCGAGTCACCAAAATGTTTGAATGTGATACTTATTGTCTAGAATATGTAATTATGAATGTGTGAAAATTTCAAGCTTCAATTTGGTTGATTTCATGTGAATTTAGTTAATAGGACTTATGTGAGAAAATTCTAAAATGTGATAGGTCAATGTGTGAGGACCTATTAGTGCATGTGGACAAAGGGGGGACTTGCATGTCAAATTTCCCCCCTACTAGTAGTGGCCGGCCATGATGGGCATGATGCACAAGTGTGCAATTTATTTTATGGAAATTATGGCATGAGTATGGCACAAATAAGATATGTTAATTTGTGTCATAAAATGTTGGGATAAAACAAATAAAATAATAAAAAGGAGTATGGAGAATACAAAAAAAAAATGTGTGTGTAGTTGTTTGTCCCCCCCCATTGCCGTGAGCTAAAGAAGAGAAAGGAGAGAATTTTGTTCATCCTTTTCTCATCTTCATGCTTGCCGAAACTAGAAAGAAAAAAACAAAGAAAAATTTTCTCATCCTTTGGTTCATCCTTGGCCAAAAAATTTTAAGGAGGAAAGAAGAAGAAAGGTGAAGAGATTCGGCCATGCATGTAGCTAGGCTAAGGTATGTTTGATGATGTTCCATGAGATGCATGCATGTTTTAGTTGTTAGCTTGAGTTCTACTTGGCCCATGGTCTAAATCTTGCTATGTGATGGAATTGGCACTTGACCATGGATGCTTCATTCTTGGTTGGTGTTTGATGTTGTGGTGATGAGGCATGAGGATGAGTTAAGATTCGGCCTAGGTGGAGGTTGTGTTAATGCCATTGCATGCAAAATATGAGGCTTGTTAATGATGCATGTGATGATGGCTTGATGATTCTTGAACCTCCTTTTTAGCATTTTTGTGTGAGCACATAAGTGCATTGGTTGCTAAATGGAGAAGAATCGGCTAGCAAGATGTGTGCTAAGGCCGAATGTAACTTTGCATGTTGATGAGCAATGCATGTGTTAAATCGATGAAAAGGGGGAGGATGCTTTACTAGTGTGTGTATATGTGTGTATTAAGTGTTGAGATCGACCCCAAAAATAGACATGCATATTCGGCCAAGGGGAAAGAAATTAGCTAATATGTTGTGTTGATGCATGATTTTTGCATGTATGAGACTTTAATGTCTAATGTATAAATATGGGCTAAGTGCCTTGTGTTCATCTTTTTGATGCCTAAATGATGAAATCAATTTATTTGTTTGATTAAGCTCAAGAGCAAAGGGGAAATAAATCCGATAAAGGGAAGGAAAAAGTGGTTGAATAGCTAGCGGAATCGTTCGACAACACCCGAGGTAAGTTCTTGAGTAAGAGAGCTTAAATTACAATGTGATTAAATCATGCTCTATGTGTGGCTATTGAGCCGAATGTGCAAGGACGATATGTGCCTTGTGTTTGAGTTTCGCAAATGAAAATGAAATATGAATGTGCCATGAATTATTGTTAGATGTGCATGATTAATTGAATGCTGTCCGGGCTAAGTCCCGAAGGCTTTGTGCTAAGTGAATATATCCGGACTAAGATCCGAAGGCATTTGTGCGAGATACAAATTCCGGGTTAAGCCCCGAAGGCCTTTGTGCGAGATACTAAATCCGGGTTAAGTCCCGAAGGCATTCGTGCGAGTTATTAAATCCGGGTTATGTCCCGAAGGCAATGTGTGAGTTACTAAAACCGGGCTATGTCCCGAAGGCATTTGAACGAGGAGCTATATCCGGTTAAATCCCGAAGGTACGTGATTTGGTAATGAATGAGCTTGCTGTAAAATTCCAGCGAATACTCGAAAAACATCCCAATATGGGGATATGTTACGTATGTGTTGAATTTAATCGAGCCCTTACAAATAAATGTTCGCTCAGTTGATAAACGAGCTACCGGCCTTCGGCTAAGTTAGACTATTGTGTATGTACATAAGGGTTGTTAATGTTGTGAAGCAAGTTTGATATCGGTAAATTGCGTATTATGAAATATTCCGTTTAGCTAAATGTGTGTTATTCTTTGTTTATGCTGGAATTTCTTGCTCAAAACTTACTAAGCATAAATTGCTTACTTCGTTTCCATTGCTCCTCTGTTTTATAGATTTTTTGGTTCTCCAGCTATCGGACTCGGGATCTTGACGTCGAAGTCGTCCACACTATCAAAGGCTCTTATGGGTACTCTTTTGGTTGAATTTTGATATGGCATGTATAGGACGACCCATTGTTGTTTTTCGAGTACTTTATGTGATGTATAAGTTTTGGATAGCCATGTGAAAATGGCTTATATGTGTTTAAGTATAATGTTATAATCATTTAGTGTGGATATGCTTGACAAGGATTGGCCACGGGGATGGTTAATCACTTTCATAAATTGTGCTATGTATGCAAAAAGGGCTAGTTGAACCATGAAATAGGTAAAGCCTACCTTAAAGGTAGATGCTGACAGCAGCAGTGACGTAGATTTGGAAAATCACTAAAAATAGTAGGAATGGAATTAAATAGTGAATAAATTAAACAAACCTTGAAGAATCTACTTTCATAGGAAAGTAACGAAACAATCATATGGACAGTACAGTAAGAGATATTCGGGTTCTTGTGGAACAGGGCCAGAACAGTTTCTGGATTCCCTGTTCCGCCTTTGGAAATTCACTATAAATTGACCAGAGATAATTAGGGGTCATACCATATATGTATGGATTCCTCTCTGAGTCTAGTTTCCATAGAAACAAACGGCATCAGTATTGAAGCTCTGTGCAGAGAGATATACAAGTCGTAATGGGAAAAGGTCAGTGTAGTCGACCCCTGTAACATGGGAGACTTTGACTAATAAACTGTACTAATTGGCCCGACCAAAAATTCTAGAAAAAAATACATAGGTGGGGACATGAGTCTAGTTTCAGGGAAAAATCACCAAACTGATTTTCGAGTTGTGAAACTCAAGATATGATTTTTGAAGCGACTAGTACTCAGACTGGGCAGTGTCTGGAAGGAAATTTTTCAAAGTTTGTTAACATCTCGTGTCCGACTCCGGTGTCGGTCTCGGGTTCGGGGTGTTACATTTTATTGGTATCAGAGCCAGGTTTAGTCGATTCTAGGACTACCGTAATGTTTTGGGTCTAGCTATACATGCCATTTTATGTGATTACTTGATAGTGTGGTGATTTCTGACAATTGTAAATGTGTTTATTTATAGTAATGGATCCCGATCGTGACCGAGAGGTAGCTGATGATCTTGAGAGTGTAGCGCCTGCTCCCGGACAAGGGACAGTGCCGGCAGACTCTCAACCTAATGCGAGTAATCCGAATGATGAAGCTAGACAAGCATTCTATAGCGTGATGAATGATTGGTTTAACCAATACATTCGAACTAATATGGCTGTTCCACAACCTCCATTCCCGACAAATACTACCCCGCACCTACAATACCACCGGTAACGGACCAAATAAGGTCAAATAAGCCCCCAGTTGACAGAATCCGAAAACATGGGGCTACTGAATTTAAGGCTATGGATAGCGATGATGCCGAGCAAGCTGAATTTTGGCTGGACAACACTATCCGGGGCTGAGTTTGTCATTTATAGTGACGCATCCCTACTTGGGTTGGGTTGCGTATTGATGCAAGAAGGTCGAGTCGTGGCCTATGCGTCGAGACAATTGAAGCCTCACGAGAGGAATTATCCGACCCATGATCTCGAACTAGCTGCCATCGTGTTTGCTTTAAAAATATGGCGACATTATCTGTTTGGTGAGAAGTGCCATGTATTTTCGGATCACAAAAGTCTCAAATATTTGATGACTCAACGAGACTTGAATCTGCGACAAAGACGTTGGCTTGAGTTGTTGAAAGATTACGAGCTTGTCATTGATTATCACCCGGGAAAGGCTAACGTGGTTGCGGACGCCTTAAGCCGGAAGTCATTGTTTGCTTTACGAGCGATGAACGTGCATTTGTCTGTTCTACCAGACAGTGTGTTAGTAGCTGAATTAAAAGCTAAACCATTATTGACTCACCAAATTCGTGAAGCTCAGAAAGTCAATGATGAATTGGTTGCAAAACGGGCTAAGTGTTTTCCGAACGAGGAATCGGAGTTTCAAATTGATGATGATGATTGTTTGAGGTTCAGAAATCGTTTGTGTGTTCCAAGGAATTCGGAACTCATTTCGATGATTCTGAACGAAGCCCATTGTAGCCGAATGTCAATTCACCCGGGGAGTACGAAAATGTACAACGATTTGAAACGTCAATTTTGGTGGCATGGTATGAAACGGGACATCTCCGACTTTGTTTCGAGATGTTTGATATGTCAACAAGTGAAAGCGGAACATCAAGTGCCTTCAGGATTACTCCAGCCGATCATGATACCCGAGTGGAAATGGGATCGAGTTACAATGGACTTTGTGTCCGGACTGCCCTTGTCAGCAAGTAAGAAGGATGCGATATGGGTTGTTGTTGATAGACTGACTAAGTCGGCTCATTTCATCCCCGTACGTACGGATTTTTCATTGGATAAACTAGCTGAATTGTACGTTTATCAAATTGTGAGATTACACGGGGTACCTGTTTCTATCGTGTCGGATAGAGATCCGAGATTCACCTCACGATTTTGGAAGAAATTGCAAGAAGCTCTGGGTACCAAGCTGCATTTTAGCACTGCTTTTCACCCCCAAACCGATGGTCAATCCGAGCGGATAATTCAGATACTTGAGGATATGTTGAGATGTTGCATCCTCGAGTTCAGTAGTTCATGGGAACGGTATTTACCTTTGATTGAATTCGCTTACAACAATAGTTTTCAATCAAGTATTAAGATGGCACCTTACGAGGCTTTGTACGGTCGTAAATGCCGTACACCATTGTTTTGGACCGAGCTCGGTGAAAGTAAAATTTTCGGAGTTGATTTGATTAAAGATGCTGAACAGAAAGTAAAGGTAATCCGTGAAAGTCTAAAGGTAGCCACGGATCGTCAGAAGTCGTACGCAGATTTGAAACGAAAAGACATCGAGTATCAGGTGGGAGACAAAGTGTTCCTTAAGGTTTCACCTTGGAAAAAGATACTCAGGTTCGGCCGTAAGGGCAAGTTGAGCCCAAGATTCATTGGGCCGTACGAAATCTCCAAACGAGTTGGTCCGGTTGCGTATAGATTGATTTTGCCCCCGGAGCTTGAAAAGATTCATGACGTCTTTCATGTTTCGATGCTTCGACGCTATCGATCTGATCCATCGCACATAATTAGCCCATCAGAGGTTGAAATTCAAGTCGACATGAGCTATGAAGAAGAACCGATGCGTATCCTAGCTCGTGAAGTGAAGGAGTTGCGAAACAAAAGAGTTCCGCTAGTAAAGGTGTTATGGCTCAAACACGGGATCGAGGAAGCTACTTGGGAGACCGAGAGCTCGATGAAAGAACGATACCCAAACCTATTTACCGGTAAGATTTTCGGGGACGAAAATTTCTTAAGTGGGGAGAGTTGTGACAGCCCAAAGTTGACCCTAGTCGGGAAGTGGTTTCGGGACCGTTAAACCGAGTCACCAAAATGTTTGAATGTGATACTTATTGTCTAGAATATGTAATTATGAATGTGTGAAAATTTCAAGCTTCAATTTAGTTGATTTCATGTGAATTTAGTTAATAGGACTTATGTGAGAAAATTCTAAAATGTGATAGGTCAATGTGTGAGGACCTATTAGTGCATGTGGACAAAGGGGGGACTTGCATGTCAAATTTCCCCCCTACTAGTAGTGGCCGGCCATGATGGGCATGATGCACAAGTGTGCAATTTATTTTATGGAAATTATGGCATGAGTATGGCACAAATAAGATATGTTAATTTGTGTCATAAAATGTTGGGATAAAACAAATAAAATAATAAAAAGGAGTATGGAGAATACAAAAAAAAAAATGTGTGTGTAGTTGTTTGTCCCCCCCATTGCCGTGAGCTAAAGAAGAGAAAGGAGAGAATTTTGTTCATCCTTTTCTCATCTTCATGCTTGCCGAAACTAGAAAGAAAAAAACAAAGAAAAATTTTCTCATCCTTTGGTTCATCCTTGGCCAAAAAATTTTAAGGAGGAAAGAAGAAGAAAGGTGAAGAGATTCGGCCATGCATGTAGCTAGGCTAAGGTATGTTTGATGATGTTCCATGAGATGCATGCATGTTTTAGTTGTTAGCTTGAGTTCTACTTGGCCCATGGTCTAAATCTTGCTATGTGATGGAATTGGCACTTGACCATGGATGCTTCATTCTTGGTTGGTGTTTGATGTTGTGGTGATGAGGCATGAGGATGAGTTAAGATTCGGCCTAGGTGGAGGTTGTGTTAATGCCATTGCATGCAAAATATGAGGCTTGTTAATGATGCATGTGATGATGGCTTGATGATTCTTGAACCTCCTTTTTAGCATTTTTGTGTGAGCACATAAGTGCATTGGTTGCTAAATGGAGAAGAATCGGCTAGCAAGATGTGTGCTAAGGCCGAATGTAACTTTGCATGTTGATGAGCAATGCATGTGTTAAATCGATGAAAAGGGGGAGGATGCTTTACTAGTGTGTGTATATGTGTGTATTAAGTGTTGAGATCGACCCCAAAAATAGACATGCATATTCGGCCAAGGGGAAAGAAATTAGCTAATATGTTGTGTTGATGCATGATTTTTGCATGTATGAGACTTTAATGTCTAATGTATAAATATGGGCTAAGTACCTTGTGTTCATCTTTTTTATGCCTAAATGATGAAATCAATTTATTTGTTTGATTAAGCTCAAGAGCAAAGGGGAAATAAATCCGATAAAGGGAAGGAAAAAGTGGTTGAATAGCTAGCGGAATCGTTCGACAACACCCGAGGTAAGTTCTTGAGTAAGAGAGCTTAAATTACAATGTGATTAAATCATGCTCTATGTGTGGCTATTGAGCCGAATGTGCAAGGACGATATGTGCCTTGTGTTTGAGTTTCGCAAATGAAAATGAAATATGAATGTGCCATGAATTATTGTTAGATGTGCATGATTAATTGAATGCTGTCCGGGCTAAGTCCCGAAGGCTTTGTGCTAAGTGAATATATCCGGACTAAGATCCGAAGGCATTTGTGCGAGATACAAATTCCGGGTTAAGCCCCGAAGGCCTTTGTGCGAGATACTAAATCCGGGTTAAGTCCCGAAGGCATTCGTGCGAGTTATTAAATCCGGGTTATGTCCCGAAGGCAATGTGTGAGTTACTAAAACCGGGCTATGTCCCGAAGGCATTTGAACGAGGAGCTATATCCGGTTAAATCCCGAAGGTACGTGATTTGGTAATGAATGAGCTTGCTGTAAAATTCCAGCGAATACTCGAAAAACATCCCAATATGGGGATATGTTACGTATGTGTTGAATTTAATCGAGCCCTTACAAATAAATGTTCGCTCAGTTGATAAACGAGCTACCGGCCTTCGGCTAAGTTAGACTATTGTGTATGTACATAAGGGTTGTTAATGTTGTGAAGCAAGTTTGATATCGGTAAATTGCGTATTATGAAATATTCCGTTTAGCTAAATGTGTGTTATTCTTTGTTTATGCTGGAATTTCTTGCTCAAAACTTACTAAGCATAAATTGCTTACTTCGTTTCCATTGCTCCTCTGTTTTATAGATTTTTTGGTTCTCCAGCTATCGGACTCGGGATCTTGACGTCGAAGTCGTCCACACTATCAAAGGCTCTTATGGGTACTCTTTTGGTTGAATTTTGATATGGCATGTATAGGACGACCCATTGTTGTTTTTCGAGTACTTTATGTGATGTATAAGTTTTGGATAGCCATGTGAAAATGGCTTATATGTGTTTAAGTATAATGTTATAATCATTTAGTGTGGATATGCTTGACAAGGATTGGCCACGGGGATGGTTAATCACTTTCATAAATTGTGCTATGTATGCAAAAAGGGCTAGTTGAACCATGAAATAGGTAAAGCCTACCTTAAAGGTAGATGCTGACAGCAGCAGTGACGTAGATTTGGAAAATCACTAAAAATAGTAGGAATGGAATTAAATAGTGAATAAATTAAACAAACCTTGAAGAATCTACTTTCATAGGAAAGTAACGAAACAATCATATGGACAGTACAGTAAGAGATATTCGGGTTCTTGTGGAACAGGGCCAGAACAGTTTCTGGATTCCCTGTTCTGCCTTTGGAAATTCACTATAAATTGACCAGAGATAATTAGGGGTCATACCATATATGTATGGATTCCTCTCTGAGTCTAGTTTCCATAGAAACAAACGGCATCAGTATTGAAGCTCTGTGCAGAGAGATATCCAAGTCGTAATGGGAAAAGGTCAGTGTAGTCGACCCCTGTAACATGGGAGACTTTGACTAATAAACTGTACTAATTGGCCCGACCAAAAATTCTAGAAAAAAATACATAGGTGGGGACATGAGTCTAGTTTCAGGGAAAAATCACCAAACTGATTTTCGAGTTGTGAAACTCAAGATATGATTTTTGAAGCGACTAGTACTCAGACTGGGCAGTGTCTGGAAGGAAATTTTTCAAAGTTTGTTAACATCTCGTGTCCGACTCCGGTGTCGGTCTCGGGTTCGGGGTGTTACAGCTACTATGTTTTCTAAGATAGATATGAGATCGGGTTAATACCAGTTGCGAGTAAAGGATTCTGATATTCTGAAAACTACTTTTAGAACGAGGTACGGGTATTATGAATTTATAGTTATGCCTTTTGGATTAACTAATGCATCTACTATTTTTATGGATCTGATGAATAGAATTTTCAGACAGTATTTAGATCAATTTGTGGTTGTATTTATTGATGACATATTGATTTATTCACGAGATGAATCTGAGCATGCTAAACATCTGAAAATAGTGCTAAAGACTCTGCGAGATAAACAATTGTATGCAAAGTTTTGTAAATGTGAATTCTGATTGAAAGAAGTTGGTTTTCTGGGTCATATTGTATCAGCTTCCGATATCCGAGTTGATCCAAGTAAGATTTCAGCTATTCTGAATTGGAAATCTCCAAGGAATGTATCTGAAGTCCGCAGTTTTCTGGGACTAGTCAGTTACTACAGGCGATTTGTAAAAGATTTCTCTGTGATAGCAACTCCATTGACAAAATTGCTTTAGAAAGATGTGAAGTTTGAATGATCTGAACAATGTCAGAAAAGTTTTGATCGGTTAAAAGCTTTATTAACTGAAGCTCCGGTATTTGTACAACCTGAGTCAGGTAAAGAATTCGTTGTTTACAGTGATGCTTCGTTGAATAGACTCGGTTGTGTTTTAATGCAAGAAGGAAAGGTTATTGCTTATGCTTCAAGACAATTAAAAACGCATGAAAAGAACTATCCGACACATGACCTTGAGTTAGCTGCCATTGTGTTTGCTTTGAAGATCTGGCGTCACTATCTGTTTGGAGAGAAATGTCACGTGTTTTCTGATCATGAAAGTCTGAAGTATTTAATGACACAAAAAGATTTGAATTTGTGACAGAGAAGATGGTTAGAGCTGCTAAAAGACTACAAACTTGTGATTGATTATTATCTGGGCAAAGCTAATGTTGTTGCTGATGCTTTAAGTAGGAAATCGTTTCTGCATTGTGTGCTATGAACGCCCATTTAGCACTGTCTGATGATACCTTGGTTTGCACTGAATTGAAAGCAAAACCCTTATTTTTACAACAGATTATCGAAGCTCAGGAGGTTGATAATGAGATTATGGCTAAACGAACTCAGTGTAATTCTGATTCTGAATTCTGGATAGATGTTGATGACTGTCTGAGGTTCAAAAATAGACTTTGTGTTCCGAGAAATCCGGAGTTGATTCGGATGATTTTGAGTGAAGCTCACAGTAGTAGATTTTTTGTACATCCGAGGAGTACAAAAATGTATAACGATTTGAAACAACTATATTGGTGGTCGGGAATGAAAAGAGATATTTCTGACTTTGTTTTGAGATGTTTAATCTGTCAGCAAGTTAAAGCTGAGCATCAGGTGCCATCTGGGTTATTACAACTGATTATGATTCTGGAGTGGAAATGGGATCGAGTGACCATGGATTTTGTTTCGGGTTTGCCTTTGTCTCCGAAAAATAAAGACGTAATTTGGGTTGTAGTTGATCATTTGACGAAATCAGCTCATTTTATTCCGATTCGGTTTTATTATTCGCTTGATAAGCTAGCTGAGTTGTATATTTCTGATATTGTGAGATTGCATGGTGTGCTATTGTCAATAGTGTCCAATAAAGACCCGAGATTTACATCACAATTCTGGAAGAAATTGCAAGATGCTCTGGGTACTAAATTGCATTTTAGCACCGCTTTTCATCCACAAACAAATGGTCAAACTGAACGGATTATTCAGATACTCGAGGATATATTGAGATGTTGCATTCTGGAGTTTGAAGGTACGTGGGAACAGTATCTACCCCTAATTGAATTCGCTTATAATAATAGCTTTCAATCGAGCATCAAAATGGCACCATACAAAGCCTTTTATGGTAGAAAGTGTAGAACTCCGTTATACTGGTCTGAGCTCAGTGAGAATAAGATTTATGGTATTGATCTGATAAAAGAAACATAACAGAAAGTGAAAGTAATCCGAGATAGTCTGGAAGCTGCCTCTGATCGTCAGAAATCATATATAGATTTAAAAAGAAAAGATATTGAATTTGAGATCGGTGATAAAGTGTTTTGGAAAGTATCTCCGTGGAAGAAACTGTTTCGATTTGGCAAAAAGGGCAAGTTGAGTCTGAGGTTCATTGGACCGTATGAACTCATCGAGCGAGTTGGATCGGTGGCTTATAGATTGCGATTACCAACTGAGTTGGAAAAGATACATAATGTGTTTCACGTATCGATGCTTCAACGATACAGATCTGATCCTTCGCATGTAATTTCTCCGTCTTATATTGAAATCCATACTGATATGACTTATGAATAAAAGCCGATTCATATTCTGTCTCATGAGATCAAAGAATTACGTAACAAGGAAATTTCGTTAGTCAAGGTGCTATGGCATAAACACGGAGCAGAAGAGGCTACATGGGAGCCTGAGGATGCAATAAGACAACAATATCCGAATCTGTTTAACGGTAAGATTTTCGGGGACGAAAATCCCTAAGGGGGAGAATTGTAACAGTCTGATTTTGACCCTAGTCAGAATAGTGGTTTCGAGAACACAAATTTGAGTCTAAAAAATATTTTAATATTATTTTCTGTGTTTGTGATATGTGAATTTATGTATGTGAAATTTCTGTGATTTAATTTGTCTGTTTCTGTGCTTAATTATGAAAAAGGATTAAATCGCGTAAAGTGTAAAAGTTGAGTGCTAGATGTTAAAGCACCTATTTGGCTTGGCTTTTAAAATAAGGGTCCTTACATGTCAAATATACCATTGATATAGTAAGTGGACAATGTTGGACATGTGTTCGGTGAATGGATAATTTTATAACACAGGGCAAAACGGGAAAAATGATTTTTCAAGTTATAATAATAAAATGAAAACATGAAAGTGGCCATACTTTCACCTTGTTCAGTCAAAATTAAGAGAAAGAAGAAGCCACTGAAGCTTCAAAGTATTCGACCATTGCATGAGAGAATAGGTTAGTCCATTTTGCTCGGTTTTTGATAATTTCTACATTTCTGTGATCGTTGCTTCATGTTCTTCAAAACCCATGTCTGAATTTCTGTTTTTGTTGAAGATTATGAAATGTGCCATTGATGATTGTATGAGATTTGTGATGTTTTTATATGGATTATGAAATATATGTGCGAGATTATTAAGCTTTGTTTTTGAATTTTGATGAAATAGAGCTAATTGAGCTAAATTGTGAAAATGAGGTTTTGAAGGACTAAATTGTGAATTAAATATGTCATTTGGGATTGTATGGAAGCCATGTATATTCGGCCAAGCTATAGTCTTGGTGAATTTTGCATATTGGTGATTTTGTGAAAAATGGACTAAATTGTCAAAGTGTGAAAATGTAAGGGCTAAAATGTAAAGTGCCCTAAATATATTTATATGGATTAAATTAAATGAAATGAATGATTGAATGGTTGAATTTATATTGTATTAGATCAAGAACAAAGAAAATTGGACTTAGATCGGGGGAAGTCCAAAATAATTGAATAGTCGACTCGTTTAGTCCGAAATCCGTACGAGGTAAGTCAAATTACAATTACGTGTTAAATTGACTAAATTTTGCGCATATAAACTATAATCTGTATTGGACAGCCTTGAGAGCCTGATGAAAGAACTCTGAGTAGATTCTGATAATATGTTAGTATCTGAAAAGTATTGGTATGCTTCCAAAGGAACGTTGACTTCGATCTGAAATATCGTGTAAGACCCTGTCTAGGACACAGGCTTCGATTTAAGATTTACGTGTAAGACCATGTTTGGGACATCGACATCATATCTGATTTCATGTAAGACACTGTCTAGGACAGAGGCATCGATATTGAATTACATGTAAGACCACGTCTGGGACGTTGGCATTGTACTTGTTTATGAGTATCTGTTTCGCTTCAGAATCGTCTGATGATAGCGTATGAAATATGAGAATGAGTATATGAAATGTATAACCTATGCAGGTACGTTTGTATCGTACTAAATTTCTGAATATGAAAGACTCTGTCTCTGTGAAATATATGTGGAAGTTGCAAATGAAGCATGATATAAATGCAATAAAGGAGCATGGTTAAGCTTATGATTTATTCTATGAAATGGTTATGAATCTTTATGGTTAAATTGTACTTGTATGCTTTAGTAATTAGACCAATTGTAATTGGCTTACTAAGCTCTTTGTAGCTTACTTTGTAAAATAGACAGTAATCACACAGAGTAAGCTTTTGAAAGTGTAAATACTTTTAAGTATGGCATGTATAGGGTAGAATATCCATGTATTAAGTTTTGAATTGTATATATGTTAAGCCATGCGAGTTGGTTAGAAAATGGTATGTGTGTGTTAAGATTTGGTATGGTTTTGAATGGGTTGTTGAATGATGATGCTATAGTTGTAATGAAGCATGTTTTGAGCATGAAATTG
Organism: Gossypium hirsutum; assembly: GCF_007990345.1. Taxonomy (NCBI): domain Eukaryota; kingdom Viridiplantae; phylum Streptophyta; class Magnoliopsida; order Malvales; family Malvaceae; genus Gossypium; species Gossypium hirsutum. The sequence continues at coordinate 62,265,190 of NC_053431.1, forward strand.
GCTGAAAATTTGTTGTATGAATGTTGCTTAGTATTGCTAGTAGGAATGACCTAAAAAGGGGTGGCGAATTGGCTTAAACCAAGCCTACATTATTCCACACAGTCAGAGGCCACGGGCATGCCTGGTGGCTGTGTTAGTTTGGTAGTAACCTATTAAAATTTGCATGGTTAGGGAACACCGGCATGTCATAAGGCCGTGGGCTAAAGTCAGTAGCTAGCTAAGTATCACACAGCCATAGTACACGGGCGTGCCTATTGGCCGTGTGAAAAAGTCAGTATAAGACCTATTTTTGGCACGACTGGTTCACATGGGCATGTCTAATGCTCGTGTGTGACACACGACCTAGTCACACGGGCGTGTGGATTTGACAGTTTTGAAATATTTGGTCAAGTTCTGAAAATTTTGAATAGGTTCGGTTTAGTTCCTACCTTGCCTTAAATGTATGTTTTAGGTATTGTAGACTATATTTGGAGATGATTGCTTATGAAATGATGTTAAATAATATCTGTGATTTTGAATTGGTCCGAAATGTTTTGTCTGTCTGGTAATGCCTCGTAACCCTAATTTGATGTCGGTTACGGGATTAGGGGTGTTACAAAGGGTGCATTACAATTCATGATCTAGAAAAGTTAATAGAAAATGTGCATGAGCAGAATCTAGGTGAGCAAGAAGAACCAACTAAGCCAGGTAATGATGAGTTAACGAACGAAACTGAAACTGAATTAGTTTCAAACACTGAAGAAGAAGAATCTAATAAGGAACCAGTTGAAGATCCTAAACCAAGGGTTGAGCCAGTAGAAGAACCAGTCAAGCTAAGTATTGAACTTGAATATACAACTCCCTTGCCGACTTCTACGAGTACTTCAAGGAAATCAGAGTTGTCAATGTTGATTGATATGTGCAAGTTCATGCATAATCAACAACAAGCTTACTGGAAATATGCAAAAATTAGAGATGATTCGATTCAAAATACTTTTAAGAATATCTCTAACACTTTTGTTCCTGAGTTCCCAGATGCTATCTTTGAGACGCGGATGGACGATACTGATTATACAAGCAGAGAAGGATCTAAAGAAGACAAGGGGAATGAGTCAAAAGAATAAAAGAGGGGATTCTTGTCTTTTTATTTATTTATTTTAGGTCTTTAGGAATTTGTTTCTTTAGTAACTAGGATTTAATTTCTGCAATATAAAATGTATGAAGCATGAATAAATGCTTCCTTTTGAAAGAAAAAGACTAAGTGATGTGGTAATGGGAATAAACATGTCTAGGATTGGATTTTGAGGAAAGACTTGGTATTTAAGCAGTCTTAATGACTCACCTCTCTTTCTTTTTAACCCTACCTGGTGTTCAATTTTCATTCATTACTTTGTTCTTGCAATGAAGACATTGCTTCTTTTTAAAGGAGGGTAAGGCAAATAATTGCTGCTCAAATTTTCAAGTATGTTTCAATTATTTTTTTCATGAGTATGTTTTTATAAATGAATGTTTAGAGAGATTCTTTTGTTAATAAGATAACTTGTATGCAAGCATGAATGATGATTTTATCTAAATGACTGTATGCTATCATGAAGAACGAAATGATTGTATGATCTTAGTCTTTGGTAATGTTTGCCATGAAAACTTAGTTTCTTTTGAGATTAGACATGCATGAAGGTTTATATCTTTAGAATTGACTTAGTAACTTTCTTGAGGCGAAATCCTAGGAGACATAAAAATCTAAAATGATATAGGCACCATTTTCTTTAGATCGTTTGAGCCTTTTCAAGCCCACCTTATGATATTAGACCCTTGAAACTATAATTTTGAGCTTAAAGGCCTATTTATTGCAATGAACCTACATTACAAGCCACATTACCATCTTTGTAAGTTATCCTAATTTTGTGCACTTATCTTAACTTGAGTTGTCTTGGTAATCAACATTTGAGGAAATTTTCATAAAGATGTATGTGCTCATGCTTATAAAAAAAAAAAAGAGGGCAAAGAAAAGTTTGCTCAATCTTCAAAAAGGAAAAAAAATATATGAGCTTAAGTTTAAAATAAGTTTGGGGGAGCTCCAAAGGTTCACGTAAAGAAAAAGGTTGTATTATGAGAAAACCAAGACAAAGTTAAAGGTTAAGATCTTGAAATTGAAATATCCTATCTCTTAAAATCCCTACCTTTGACTGAGCCCCATTACAACCTTATAAAAGACCTATTGATTTGATAATTATGTCACCTACATTAGTGGAGAGGAAGTCCTAAGTTCAACATATGAAGATTATAAATAAGCCTGATGATTTTTTTGCTTGATTAATGAAAAATTATGTTGAATGAAAGAATACTATCTATGGGGGCCATGCATGATTAATTACATAATAAAATATAAAATTATATTTACTAATTCATTTTAAAATATTTCATTAATAATTTGGATTTTAATTAATTTAATTAAGTTGGTAAAATTTAATTCTTTGGTCCTCTAACTTATTGATTTATTTTTGGACATGTGACAGCCCTAAATTGACCCTAGTCGGAAAGTGGTTTCGGGACCACGAAACTAAGCCATAAGAAAATAATTAACAGTCATATTTAATGCTTATTATATATGAACATGCACGTGTGAAAATTTCATGCTTAAATTTTGTATATAGTATGTGAAATTTATCAAATAGGACTTGTGTGAGAAAATTTAGGATTGTGCTAGGCAAATGTCAAAGTGGCCTATTAATGCATATTAGAAAATGCTTGTACTTGCATGTCAAATTACCCAAATTTTAGATAGTGGCCGGCCATGCTATGGGTTAAAACATATTATAAATATTTTGTGTTAATATTTTGTGTTAAAAATAATAAAATAAAAGGGTTAGTAATAAAGTAATAAAAATTCGGGGGTGAAGAAAACAAAGTTCATCTTTGTTCTTCCTTGCCGAATTGAAAAGAAGAGAAGGGGGGGAGACTTTCGGTCATGGAAGGAGAAGAAAGGTTAGTGAAACGTGTTAGATTTGTTTTGAAATTCAAGCTTGTTTTAGGTTAATCATCTTGTTTCTTACTTAGCCCATGCCAAAAATCTTGAATCTTGATGGATGTATGGCACATTCGGTTATGGTTAATGAGGAGATAATTTGATTTTAGCCTTTAAACTTTGAGGAAGAAATTGTTGTTGCAAGGAGTTGACCTTATTGATAGTATAAATTTCTAATGCACCTATGGTAATAGCCGAACATGTAGTTGTTTAATGTTTTGAACAAGTGCCGTTTAGATGTTCTAAAATTGTCTAAATTAGATGTTTAATCATCTAAGGGTTCGGCATTGTGCATTCTTGTTAAGAGTTTGATTTGAAATCATGAGATCTTGTTGACTTGTGTTTAAATGGCATTCGGTCATGGTCTATGGGTGTTTGCTAATCCAGTTTAAGTGCATAGGTGCTAAATACTTTGTATTGGAAATTTTGATGTATAAGTATAAGTTAATTAAGATGATATTGGGTAAATTTTTAGCTTAGTTGTGTTAAGTATTCGGCAATATTCATAATAATGAATATGAGAGTGTATATAAATACGTGGTTGTGCATAACTTAAGTAATCGACTAAAATATGAACACCACATAAGTATATATATATACTTATATGTATGTTAGTGCCTTATGTATGCACCTTGTGTCATTGAGACCTTTGAAAATAAATATGTATTAAAGTTATATTTGTAGTAGTTTAATGTGACTTACCAAGTACACAAATTTGAAAGCGAAATGGTGATAGACTTAAGTGGTAAATTGATTCAAATAAATTGGTTCTAAAATGTATATGAATGCCGTATGATTGTGTTTGATTGAGAGGTAAATGTTTGATTTAGCTCAAGAGATTAGAGGATCAAAGTTGGATAGGGGAAAGGAAAAAGTAATCGAATAGCCGTTGAAGTCGTTCGACAACATCCGAGGTAAGTCTTTGAGTAATGGAACTTAGTTTATGATTTGATTAAGTCATGACATATAAGCATAACAAATAAACGGTGATATAATGATTCTACTTGAATTATATATCGAGGTAATTAGTTATACTTATGACTGGTAGCCGAATGTGTATAGAGATCATGTTACAAAGCCAATCAAAACCATGCTCTTTGTATGTGGCTATTGAGCCGAAAATGGTAAAGGTTGATAAGTGTCTTGTGTTTGAGTTCTAGTAATGAAAATGAAATATAAATGTGTTATGATTTATTGATATATGTGCATGATTATTCGGATGATAACCGGACTTAGATCCGAAGGCATTTGTGCTAGTTACTATATCCGGGCTAAGTCCTGAAGGCATTTGTGCTAGTGACTATATCCGGGCTAAGTCCCGAAGGCATTTGTGCTAGTGATTATATCCGGGCTAAGTCCCGAAGGCATTTGTGCGAGTTACTATATCCGGGCTAAGTCCCGAAGGCATTTTGTGCTAGTGATTATATCCGGGCTAAGTCCCGAAGGCATTTGTGTGAGTTACTATATCCGGGCTAAGTCCCGAAGGCATTTGTGCTAGTGATTATATCCGGGCTAAGTCCCAAAGGCATTTGTGCGAGTTGCTATATCCGGCTAAATCCCGAAGGTACTTGGGTTTGGAAATGAGCGATCTTGCTGTAATAACTTCAATTAATACGCTCATAAATCCAAACGATAAGGTATGTTTCGTATATGCATTGGAAAGGTTGATTCCTTTTAAATAGTATTCGCTCAATTGATTAACAAGCTTCCGGCCTTTAGTTAGGTTTGATCCTGAGTGTATGAATATAATGGCTGAAGAGTGAAGTAAACATGATTTTGGGAATATGCGTATACGCAATCATTCATTTAGTCATACGAACGCTATATTTTAGTTGTAAATAATTTCATTACTTAAAACTTACTAAGCATCAAAATGCTTATTCTGTTGCTTTAATTCTCTGTTTTATAGATTTTGTTCATCAGCTATCGGACTCGGGAGTGTCAAAGTCGAAGTCGTCCACACTATCTAAGCCCTTTTGGTACTCTTTTAGTTGAATTTTGATAATGGCATGTATAGGGCTGACCCTTGTTGTTAATTAAGTATCTTTTGGTAATGTATATTCGTATATCCATGCGAAAATGGCTCGTATATTTTGAGTATAACATTATGGTCATTTTGTATATATGGTCTTATGACATGGTTATTAAGTGGTGTGGAAATGCTTGGTAATGATTAGCCATTGGAATGGCCGATCATGGTCCTATTGGTGCTACGTACGTCATGGCTAATCGTGATTATACTTGAAAATAATGTATGTCAATTTACTAATTGATTCATGGAAAATTATGAAATAGGTAAAATTTACCTTAAATATATGCTGACAGCAGCAATGATGTGAATTTGAAAAATCACTAAAAATAGTAGGAATGGAATTAAATAGTGAATAAATTATGTAATCGAATCTTGATGAGTCTATTTTCATATGAAAGAAACGAAACAATGAGAAGTCATGCTTTATATGTACAGATTCCTTTTTGAGTCTAGTTTCATTAGAAACAAATGGCATAAGTACTGAAGCTCAGTACAGGGAGATATCTAAGTCGTAATGCATGAAGGTCAGTGTAGTCGAACCCTGAAACAGGGGAGACTTTAACTATTAAACTGTACTAATTGGCTCGACCAAAAATTCTAGAAAAAAATTTGTAGATGGATATATGAGTCTAGTTTCAGGAAAAATTTATGGAATCAGTTTTCGAGTTTTGGAACTCGAGATATGATTTTTAAAGTGACGGTGATGCAGTTAGCCAGCTTGTCTGGAAATTTTAAAATGAACTGTGTAAGTAAATGAATTAAATCCGTTAACACCTCGTGTTCGACTCCGGCAACGGTCTCGGGTACGGGGCGTTACAGGACAGGTCTGAGAACTTTAATTTGATTACAAAACCGTCCAAATGGAGGGCCAAGACAACCCAAAGTTCGGTTGAATATGGAGGTTCATAAACCATCTTTTGGTTTAATTACACAAGGTCCTTGAAGAGTTGAAGAAATCAGAGATTTGCCCGAAGATTTGCTGGTGACCGAGTCTTAGTCTTGAGTTATTGTGGCACTCAAATTGACCAAGAATCAAGCAAAATCAGCCACATTCCCTCAATTCATGGCCGGCCACCCTTGGAAGGAGTTTTGAAAGATGGACACTCCTATTTTTAGCAACCTAGCTCCCATGCCTCACTTATAAATAAAAGCCCCTTTCTCACTTTTTCCCTCATCCCTCATTCATTCATCATTCTCTCCTCTCTCAATTCTCTTAGCTTTCTTAGCCCTCATGCCTATCATTATCTTTGCATAAATATTTTGAGAAAATTAGCCTCTTAAAGAACCCTTGGTCGGCCATCTCAGAGAGCCATCAGCAAAGGAGCAAAGCGAAGTAATGAAGGAGCCCTCATTAGTCAGAGTCTTGGGTGATAGCCACTCTGAATTGGGTTTAATCTTTCTTACTTTAATTTAATTCAAGAATCTTTGCTATGTATTCTTTTTTCTTGTTTACAACAATGATAGCTTAATTTTATTTCAGCTAGGATGATTGCTTTGATTTAATAATAATTATTTTATTCATGCTTATAATATTTGTGCCTCAACCGATCATGTTTTCAATTAAAATCAAGACTGTATTTTGTTTATACGTGATTGAAATGCACCTAAATTAGCTAAGCGATCCTAACCAGACGACCGCTAATGGACGCATAATTGAACTGTGCATGCTCAATTTAGATCCTACCCCGATTAAATTGCAGGTTACATAACATCCCTAACCAGGCTCTGTTATCTGCATAGTTTTTAGATTTGTGTGATTAAAATGTTTCAAACCTAACACGTCCCTGTTACCTCACACTAATACTAAGAAACCCTTAGTAAATAAGGATCAGTAAAATGCGTATTTACTAAGTAAAGGATTCTGAAAGGACCTAACATGGGTATTGGTTTCTAATTTGGGATGTTACAATTCTCCCTCCTTAGGAATTTTCGTCCCCAAAAATCTTACCGATAAACAAATGTGGGTATTGGTTTCTCATGGCCTCTTTGGGCTCCCATGTAGCCTCTTCTAACCCATGTCTATGTCATAACACTTTCACTAAGGCAATATTCTTGTTTCTCAACTGTTTGACTTCCTAAGCCAAAATCTTTTGTGAGGGGTCCGATTTATAATGGTGCAACATAGACACATGGAATACATCATGGATCTTCTCCAACTCAGATAGCAAAGTGAACCGATAAGCTACCAGTCCTATCCTTTCGATGATTTCATAAGGTCCTATGAAACGAGAACTCAACTTGCCTTTCCTGTCGAACCTCAGAGCCTTTTTCCATGGGGATACTTTCAAAAATACCTTATCGCCCACTTGATATTCAATTTTTTTTCTTTTTTAATCCGCATAAGACCTTTGCCTATCTGATGCCACTCTCAAACAATCTCTAATCACTTTTACCTTATCTTCTATTTCTTTGACCAAGTCAACCCTGTGAATCTAATTTTCCTTGAGTTCTGTCCAATACAAAGGAGTTCGACACTTCCGGCTATACAATGCCTAATAAGGTGCCACTTTTAAACTCGTCTGGAAACTATTGTTATAGGCAAACTCAACCAAAGGTAAGTACTTTTCCCAACTACCCTGGAATTCTAAAACACAACATCTCAACATGTCTTCCAAGGTTTGAATCACTCTCTTGGATTGGCCGTCAGTTTGTGGGTTAAAGGTGGTACTAAAATTCAATATTGTGCCCAAAGCTTCTTGCAATTTTCTCTAAAATCGCGAGGTAAACCTCAGATCTCTATCTGATATAATCGATAAGGGTACTCCATGAAGTCTCACAATTTCAGAAATACACAACTCAGCCAATCTATCTAGCGAGTAGTCAGTATGTGCCGAGATAAAATGAGCAAACTTTGTCAATCAATCAACAATGACCCACACCGCATCTTTCTTACTTGGCATCAAGGGTAAACCCGTTATAAAGTCCATTGTAATTCAGTCCCATTTCCACTTGGGAACCGTGATAGGCAGTAGTAATCCTGAAGGTACTTGGTCCTTAGCTTTCACTTGTTGACAAATTAGGCATATCGCAAAAAATTCAAAAATATCCCTTTTCATACCATTCCACCAATATATTTTCTTCAAGTTGTTATACAATTTAGTACTACTGGGGTGTACTGATAGATGACCATTTTGTGCCTCATGCAAAATCTTATGAATCAACTTAGCATCCTTAGGAACACAAATCATATCTCAAAACATCAAGCAACCATCGGAACCAATCCAAAAATCAGATCTAGTGTCTGACTCGTACTGGGCTCTCTTAGCTTGTAAATCCTCATCATTATTCTGAGTTTCACGGATCTTTTGGAGAAACATCGGCCTAGCTCTCAACTCTGCTACAATGGCACCATCATCTGATAAAGCTAACCGCGTAGCCATGGCTCTCAAAGCAAATAAGGATTTTCTACTTAGGGCATCGACGACCACATCCGCCTTTCCTGGATGATAGTCGATTACTAACTCATAATCTTTTATCAACTCTAACCATCTCTGTTGCCTTAGATTTAAATCCCTTTGAGTCATCAGGTATTTCAAACTCTTGTGATCGGTGAATACTCTGCATGTCTCACCATACAAATAGGGTCTCCAAATCTTCAGTGCAAACACAATGGCAGCTAGTTCCAAGTCATGTGTCGAGTAATTTTTCTCATGCAGTTTCAGTTGTCTAGATGCATAGGCTATCACTTTTCCTTCTTGCACAAGTACACACCCTAATCCATTCAAGTATGCATCACTAAAAATCACAAACTCCTTTCCCAGCTCAGGTTGAACTAGCACTAGAGCCTCGGTTAACAATGCTTTTACTTTCTCGAAACTCTGTTGGCACTTTTCTATCCACTCGAACTTAACATCCTTTTGTAATAGCCTCCTCATTGGAGTAGAAATCATTGAAATCCCTTTGATAAATCGTCTGTAATAACCGGCCAAGCCTAAAAAGCTTCTGACCTCTGTCACATTCCTCGGCGGTTTTCAATCAACAATAGCTGAAATCTTACTCGGGTCAACTCTAATACCGTCTCCTGAAACAATATGTCCTAAAAACTCGACTTCGCGAAGCCAAAATTCACTTTTACTAAACTTAGCATATAATTGCATATCTCTCAAAGTTTGCAAAATCATCCTTAAATAATCAGCATGTTCGGTCTCATCACGAGAATAAATCAATATGTCATCAATAAACACCACAAGAAATTTATCCAGATAAGGTCAAAATATTCTGTTCATTAAATCCATAAATACGACGGGAGCATTAGTTAAGCCAAATAGCATGACAAGGAACTCATAGTGACCATACCTCATCCAAAATGCAATTTCCGGTACGTCTGACTCCTTGACCCGCAACTGATAGTAATCAGACCTCAGGTCTATCTTTGAAAATACCGTGGCTCCCTTCAACTGATCAAATAGATCAACAATCCTTATCAAAAGATACTTGTTCTTTACCGTCACCTTGTTGAGCTGTCGATAATCTATACATAGCCTCATCGAACCATTTTTCTTCTTCACAAATAATATGGGAGCACCCCAAGGTGAAAAGCTCGGTCTTGTAAAACCCTTGTCAGTCAAATCCTATAGCTGAACTTTCAACTCTTTTAATTCAGTCAAGGCCATTCTATACGGGGCAATCGAAATAGATGCAGTGCTGGGAAGCAAATCAATGCCAAACTCTACTCCCCTAATAGGAGGTAACCCAGGCAATTCTTCCAGAAACATATCTAGATACTCACATACTATCATTACTGACTTAATCTTTGATTCAGACTCTTTAGTGTTCAATACAAAGGCAATGTTAGCTTTATAACCCTTCCTTATGCATCTCCGACTAGACATGGAAGAAATCACTATAGGCATGCTATTTAATTCACCTGGTTCAACCCGAAGAACATTACCATTCTCACATTTCAGTTCGATAAAGTTTCTTCCACAATTCACTACCACATCATGAGCGGTCAACCAATCCGTACCAAGAATTACATCAAATTCATCAAACGGTAATAGCATGAGATTAGCCAAAAAACAATGACCCCTAATCATCAAAGGGCAATTCTTACACACTTTATCAACTAACACATACTTGCCTAATGGGTTTGACACTTTTATCACAAATGTAGTAGATTCAACAAGCAAGTTCATATCAAACACCAATTTCATGCCAACATACGAATGGGTAGACCCCAGATCAATCAAAGCAACAATAGTAGTATCATAAATAGAAAATGTACCCGTAATCACATCAAGAGACGAGGCCTCTTCACGAGCGTGAATGGCGTAGGTCCTTGTAGGTGCCCTACCCTCGGGTCTCATAGCAGACTCCCTAGGTGTACCCTTACTACTCGTTCCACTACCCGAATTCTTCTGAAGTCTCCCCTTATTAGCAATGCTATCTGATCTTGTTCCTTGAAAATTTCCTCTTTCTATCCTTTCGGGACAATCCCTAATAAAGTGGTCAGGGGAATCGCACTTAAAACAAGCCCTATCACCCCATTGGCACTCGCCGGGGTGATGTCTCCCATACTGGGGGCATTCCAGTCTATTGGGTTGAGCATTCTAGTCTATTGGGTCAAGCATTCCCAGCACTAGCTATTGAAGTGGTTTGAGCTTTCGAAATCATGTACTGTTTACCCCCATTCTTGCTCGAATACCCAACAAAAGCATTAGATCGAGTAGTGAACTCTCTCGAATTTTTGGATAAAGATTGAAAAAATTACCCAGTTGCCTCTTCCTCGAGTCTTAGGACTCCAAATTGGCTTTTCACTTTTCTTTAGCCAATTCTTCGGCCCTGCATGCTCTCTCAACCAGCACTACAAACTCCTTTAGCTCAAGGATACCAACCAACGATCGGATATCTTCATTTAACCTATCTTCAAATCTTTTAAACATGATGGCCTCAGTAGATACACATTCTCGAGCGTATTTGCTAAGCCTCACAAACTCACGCTTATATTCGATAACTGTCATCTTACCCTACTTCAACTTGAGGAACTCCTTTCTCTTTTGGTCCATAAACCTTTGACTGATGTGCTTCTTGCGAAAGTCTTCTTGGAAAAACTCCCAAGTCACTTTCTCCCTCGGCACAACCGACACGAAGGTGTTACACCACTGATAGCCTGAGTCTCTTAAAAGTGATACAACGGACTTCATACACTCTTCCAGGGTGCATGACAGCTCATCAAAGGCCTGGATTGTATTCTCGAGCCAAAATTCTGCTTTTTCTGGATCATCATCTATATTAGCTCGGAACTCTTCAGCTCCTTGCTTTCTAATTCAGCCAACCGGAGGCCTTTCCCTTCTCACCATCTCAACAACTTAGAGAGCTACAGGGGTAGGGTGAGGAATAGGTAGGGGTGGGGGAGGTTGAACATCCAGTTTTGTCCGAACAAACTCGGTGTACCAGTCATTCATCATCTTTAGGAAGGCTTCTCTAGCCTCTCCTCCCAAACTAACGATCTCGGGTCTACTATCGAAAGGCACTGATCCTTGAGCGAGAGCCAGTGCGTTACTTTCTACATTGTCAGCAACTGCTTGTTCAGGATCCATTTACTATATATAAAACACAATTTGAATTGTCAGAAGTTGTCATACTATCATAATATACGTATGGCATGTATATCTAGACTCTTATACTCGCTACGTAGTCCTAGAATCGACTAAATCGTAGCTTTGATACCAATAAATTTAACACCCCTTACCCGTATCCTACACCGAGACAAGGTATGAGGCATTACCGGTCTTTGACATAAACTTTGACACAAACCGAGCCATACAAATTTCATCCGATCTTAAAAATATTCAAACATAAACACAATGTCCCTTCTATGGCCCACATGGCCTTTAACATGCTTCAAGGGTGGTTCAGGACTAAACTGAGTCCTTCTAAAAATTTTACAACACTTAGGAAAAACTTTCCAAGTTGGGAGAGTCACATACCCGTGTAGATAGGCTTGTGGATTTCACACGCCCGTGTCCTCAACCCGTGTAACTCTCTATTTATGATGTCAGCATAAATTAAAGATCACACGACCAATTCAAACGCCCGTGTGCTAGGCCATGTGGCGAATATAATTTTCACACTTAAGGTGCAGACTTCACACGGTCTGGGCACACGCCCATGTCCTGAGGTCGTGTCTTCCACACAGTTGAGACACACGGTCGTGTCTCTGTCCGTGTGATTACTACCATGCATACTGACTTACAAAACTAGGGTGCAGGAGACACAGGCAGGACAACACGCCCATGGGGCTGACCATGTGTTACACACGGCCTAGACACATGCCCGTGTATCTACCCGTGTGGACAACTTTGAGGCTATTTTCCAAGCCATTTTGTCACCCTTACTAACACATGCACAGTCTCGTATGCCAATAGTGAATATCATGGCATAAATGGGTTACTTAAACATCCAAAGTTTAACTCCTGCGTGACAATTACATGCCAAAGTAGACATATTTGGGACTTCATAACTTACTAGGATCGTTCAAAACATTTCCTTACTTTAAACCATTCTATGATCTAACCAAGTGACATCAATCATCCATCAAGCATAGATTCCATATTTTATTATTCATTGCCAACAACCAACTCATCACACACCTCAAAGGCATCAACACATCTCATGCATGCATCAATATCTAGGATTACAACCCAATAATCAATATGAGCCATACTTCATGGCCATATACAAAAATTAGTATACCAATATAGGCCCTCACTTTGGCCAACCAATATGACACGTATAACAAAATAATAAGTCCCCCCTATACATGCCATACTTAAATGTATTAAACCAAATATACCCCAAAATATTTGTTGATAGTGTGACTAGAGCTTCGACATCCACGATCCTCGAGCTAGCTTGGCGATGCTAAGAAAAAGGGAAAAGAGAAAGGGAGTAAGCATAAAGCTTAGTAAGTTGTCTATAACTAATAAATAACGTAGATCATACAATTTCATAAGTTAATCATGCTACTAATTACCACCACATTATCAATTTACACACAATAGACATAATAAGAATTGACAATAAATGTCATTGAAGTTCACAACTTATCTTACTCATGCTAAATTTTCCATCAAGAATCAAATTCCATACTCATGAGGTTTACGTACATACCTGTACTACTCATAGCTTATTCATATTTCTCCATCTCTTAACCTTAATCTTGAATGACCCGTTGAGCCACTTGGAATACGGAAGGACATTTGGGATTATCATGCACCAAATAGGGTGCCAAAGCCATGTCCTAGACATTGTCTTACATAAGACCACCATCGATGCCATATCCCAAATATGGTCTTATACAAAATCTCAAATCATTGCCAACGCCATGCCCCAGACATGGTCTTATACGAGACCTCATATCGATGCCATGTCCCAGTCATGGTCTTATACGAAATCACTTATCGATGAAGAAGCCATATCCCTGATATGGTCTTACATGGGATCTCGTTAATCATGGTGTCATGACATCCAAATCCTAAGTATTTCTTAAGGTCACCCGGGATTTCTGATATACAAAGCTATCATCAAATTGTTATTAAATCATTTCAAGTCAAATTCCATAAGGACATATACACATATTTCCTATAACATCAAACATTAAATACACGAGAATGAAATTGTTGAATTACTTACACACAACTTACCTCGGTCCCAAAATATTGCTACCTTTACGTTTTACTCCAAAACCTTACTTTTCCCTCGGTTTAGGTCCGAACTCCATTTTTCTTGATCTATAATAGAAAATTCCACTTGTTTAATTATCACATTGCCCAAATTAGTCCATAAATCGCAATTTGACAAAATTACAATTTTTCCATGAAACTTTCACAAAATTATAAATTAGTCCCTAAGCTCGTATAATAAAATATACTCATTTCATTTACTACCCAAGCCTAGCCGAATATTTCTTGTACTCATAGTAGCCCACATTACTCATCAAAAATAGATTTTTATCACTCAATTTCTCACCTTTTTCAATTTAGTCATTTTTAGGTGTTTTCATGCAAAATCACTTAGTAAAATATGTTAAACACACATCAAGCTCACATATTCCTTCATTAATCATCAAAAAACATGCATGTCACACATGGGTAAATTTTTAAACATAAACCCTGCTTCAAAATAAGGGTGGAAATAGGTAAATCAAGCTACGAGATCTTTAAAAATGTAAAGAACATTAAAAACGGGCTAGAGAACACTTACTATTGAGCTTGAAAATGTCAAAAACCCTAGCTATGGAGAGCTTAGAAATTTCGACAGCCACATGAAGAAGATGAGTCAATTTTTTCTTTTATTTTCCCTTTTTATTCTTTTAATTACTAATTAACCAAAATGCCATTAAGGTCTTTCCTTTAAATTTTTCCTATGCATATCTATTTTTGTCCAAAATTTTAGAAATTGGTCAAATTCCTAATTAGGACCTTCTAATTTATAATCTAAAGCAATTTCATGCTTGAAGCTTCTAGAACACAAGTTTTGCATCTTATTCAATTTGGTCCTTAAGGTTTAATTGGACATTTTATGCATAGAATTTCTCCATGAAATTTTCACACAAGCATGCATACCTATCATGGACATCATAAAAATCATAAAATAATTATTTCTATCTCGAATTTGTGGTCTCGAAACCACTGTTTCAACGAGGCCCTAATTTGGGATGTTACAGTATTAATCTATAACATAGTGGACGACAAGCTCACTAAATTGGACTCACAAATTCAATTCAACCCAACTTGGAAGATGGTTATTGAAAAGAATGAAGTTTTCTCTCAATTGGGTTGCTAAAACTGTCCAATAAGGGGGGAGAATAGCCCAAATTCGGCAAGCCATCAATAGCAATACAACTTAGCTTTGAGATAATTAAATTTAAGGCCCTCACACTCGTGAAAAAGGTCATAAATCAGCTCCCAAATAACTTTGTTAAAACCATCCAACCTCTTGCATGATTCATTCATGAAATAAAGTATGAATCAATCAACCATCAACCTCCCTCTCCACTTTCATGGCCGGCCAAGCAAAGGAGAAAACCAAGGGATCTCCAAGTTATTTTTAGTAAACTCTCATGCCATCCCTCTACTATAAATACCACCCCTCAGTTCTCATTCAATCATCATTCACTAATCTCTCAAATCACAACATTTCTTATATTTCTTTCACCACTTCCACGCATAAGCCTTCTCATTTCCCCATTTCCTTTAACTAGCATTTTCCCTTAAGGAAAAACACTCTTCGTTGTCACCTTGAGGAGCATTTTGTGAAGGAGCAATAACAAGAATTGGAGGAAGACACCATGATCGATCTTCGAAGAACTGCCAAAATCATCAAGAGTTTCTTCTTTCCCATTCTTTAATTTTGTTCTTAGTTATTCAAAATGTTTGCAAATTGTTTTGATGTTTCTCCGTTAACAATGATGACTTAATTTTGTTTTAGCTGGAATGATTACATTAAGTCGATGAAGTTCATTTAATTTATGTTAACGATGTTTTGTGTCTCAGTCCATCAAACTTCCAATTAAAATAATTTATGTATTTTATGCATTAAAATATGTTCTAATGCATTAGAATTAGTTTATCGATATTAACTAGATGGCAATTAATGGACAAAATTGGAAGGTGCATGCTTAATTTAGATCCTAACCTAATTAAATTAAAGGTTCATAATAACTCGAAAAAGCTTTATTACCTTGCATAGCTTTTAGGTTTGTTTGATTAAATTGTTTCAAACTTAACCCATCCCTATTACTTCACATAAATTCTAAGGAATTCTTAGTTAAATATGGACATAGAAATACGCATGTTTTTTTTTCTATGTATAAGATTTTGAAAGAACTTATATTAGATTTCAAACTAATGAAAGATCGAGTTGCCATGGAATTCCGGAATATTGTTTAGCATGATGAAAAAGTGAATTGAGTCAAATGTTGTAATTATTCTAGCTTATTCATGTTATTGTTGTTAACTTTTGAAAATTGCTGCTAAACCATCACATTGCATTTCATTTGCATTTAGGTTAACTTGCATTTAGTTAATTAATTTAATTTGACACCTATCACCCAAAATTATTGTGTTTTTCTTAACCAACTTGTGAATAGTAATTTTACAATTATCGATTTAAACATAGTCCCTGTGTAGATGATAACTCTCACACTTACTTATTACTTGGTAACAGCTGTGTATGCTTGCACATTCTATCGCGAACCAGCTATGTAGGGGAGCAAACCCCTATGTCAGATATATGAACAACGGTGTTCCGCGAGGTACATTATTTTGCAAAAATTAGGGTTTGCATGTTATTTATTTATTTTTCCTTTGTCAAATATCTTTGACTTTAGGAGAAGAGTAAGTTAAGTTCTTGCAAGTGAAGCAGGTTTGCATGTTATTTCCGCTACATATTATGAAACAAGTGAAGTGGGTTCGTGAGCTTGTTTTTCCTTAAATCTATACATGTTTTATGTTTTAACTTGTGGTTTATTGGAGGTTAGGTTGGGTTTAAATAGAGTGTCACTTGGGTGGCTAATATGGCGTTTCATAGTTAGGTTCGACCAAGTATGGGGTGTTACAACACGCACATATCTACGTAAATCATCCATCTCATTTTGCCAAGGCTTTGCATGTGCTCCCATAGCCTCATCTTGGAGAGGCGTGACATGATCCTGAAGATCAAAGTTGTCAAACTGCATCTTCCTCCTCAACTCCTCATTCTGCTGTTGTTTAAATCTAGAACTTTGTTAAGTCATTTGTTCCTTCATCAACCTCAGCTACTTTTGTAAACCAAATAGTTGTTATAGGGATGCGCCTTGGTCAAAGGGAAATGATAGTCCTTGACCAAAAGGATCATTGAGGTCAAAAGAATTGGAGGCACCTGCTTGGTCTGTGTTACCTAGATTTTCTGGTCGATCAGCAAACCAACCAGCAAAAAGTTCATTTCTCTAAGTTGATTATCAATGCTAGAACTTCCTGTATGGTCCAACGAAAAATTACCAGTGAAATTCTCGTTTAGGTGGGTCATTTTTGTTTTTTAGCAATATGAAAATTTGAAAATCAAAAGTTTGTCAATGCTCATCGCACCAAATTGTTGAGTATTTTAGAGTGTATGTCCCTTTCAGATGTGTTAAACTATGTATTTATATGATATGTTTATCGTTCATGGATGTGATATCATAGGTAGGTTCTCATGCATGTCGACACGTACCTTACTCTAGAGCTAACACGTGTTCTCTGGATGTGGGTTCACCTACATGGTGGTGCGAACCCATATCGTGCAGTCTCATAGAAGGGTGCGAGCACCTTACATGCGAACCCAAAGTGTGAATCGCGTAGAGTATGGGTCAGGACCCAATTGGGTTATCGGGTAGTGGGTCAGTAATAGTGAGTATAATAACAATTATTTTTCTTTACTTTATAAAAAATTTCTCAAACTTTTTCAACCAAAAAAATCATATTTCTATTTTTTTATACTAAATTTAATACTTGAATTGCTAAAATACATTAAAAAAAACTCTTTTGACAATTAGCGTTAACGGTTAATAGTAAAGTTAATAGCTTTTAATTTTTTATTTATTTTTAGTTATTTCAGCCATGTGCTATGTTGTGATTGTGACGTGTATTTCGAGAGGGCACCAATGAGTTTCTGAGTGCAAGAAGATAACTTTGTCTTTCTTCTTTCCCCGAAACACAAGAAAAGAAAAGGAATAAAAGAAAAAGCTAATCATCATTATAGATCATAATGGGAGCAGAGTTTAGATTCAAAATTTATTTTATCTTTTTCTTTTCTGGCTTCATCTGCCTTCCAAGTGCAATGGGAATAGCTCCAGAGTTCTGGTTCCCTCCTTTTTAAATGACAATCTGCTTGCTTCTTCCATGCACTCAAATGATCCGCTCCTGCATTTCTCTTATATGAACTATCCTCCTGTATTAGAAAATGCATGCTTAATTTCTTGAGCTTCATATTTATTAAAATAAAACTGGAAAACTAAGATATATAATAATCAAGGCGTTTGGAGGTACCCTAGTATTCAAAGTTACAGTGGTAATGGGAGCTGAGTTTCTGGGACAAAGGTGGTGTTGTGCTTATACTTTTGTGTCTCACGTGCTTTGTGGTTTTGGAACCAGTAGAAAACGTTTTTGCCTTCGATATTGTCGTACTTCCCCCCCCCCCTGTGCAGTGATTTGTCGTACGTTTGGGGTTCGCATCTCCCTATACTTCATCTCCAAATTTTTTATTTGCTCGTGTTGGACTCCACCACATACCTCCAGTTTGCATATCAAAATGTTACTCGAATTTGTCATGTATTCTATATATATATATATATAGAATAATTTCCTATATATTTTTTAGAAATTTCTAATTTTTTAATTTCTTTATCTTTGTGCAACATTTGTAATATGTTTATATCTTTTTAATATGTTCAATTTTTTCTATATTTTTTATAAATTTTAAATAGTTTTTCTATTTTTTTATATTTTCTAAAATTTATAATGTTCAATGTTTTTATATATTTTTAAAAAATTGTAATAATTTTTATATTTTTTATAAATTAAAATATTTTTTACATTTTTTGCCACTTGTCACAAACATTACGTGACACATGGTGAGGACAACACAAAAAAGAGAGAGAGTTATTTTTTTTTGTATTTATTGAAAGTTTTGTTACTAATGTCTGCTCTTTTTGACATAATATTTAGAATTATTCATAACCCCTATTCAATCGATAAATAGGAGGATAATATGTTTCAACTCACTTGAACTCACATCTATTTGCATTGGTTACAATACCCATACGAGTCGAACTAAGACTCTATCATCAAAGATATATACAATTTAAAAAAAATTTAACTCTAACATAATTCTTTGAGTAATATGTGTCATCAATAACTGACACATCATCATCATTATGTAATTATATTAACATTGTAAACACTGTTTAAATTACCCATTAGCCATTATGAAATCCTTAATACTTTCTTACAATATGTTAATAACTCAGTAGCACAAACAATGAAAAATAGAAGAAGATAATAGATTCAGAGATAATATCAGTTTTTCGTTTTTCGATAGCCTTTTTGCTTACAAACAAAATATTAAATAGTAATCCTCATAACCAATTCAATAGCAAACAAAATCCGTTAAATTTGTTGGCACCCTCCTTTCCTTCACTCCTCTGCGTCGGTGCGTATGTGCATTATCCTCCAGCTGGACATTCTCATGCTGCCTCGCATCTTGCTTAGGAGATCCAGTGTCAACATGGTCAATAGGGTCTTGCACCATGACATCACCCCTTCTTCAATTGGAACCTTGCCCCCAAGGTTCGAATGGACTTCTTGATGGCCATCATGGTCGAGTAGAAAGGGTAACGGTGTAACCTATTGCGCTGGTTGGCCCCGGCAAGGTTTAAGTTGTGAAATGTGAAAGACAGGATGGAGTCGAACGGATTCTAGAAGTTTCAATTTATACGCTACTGCTCCCACCTTTTTTTCCACTTGATATGGTCCAAAAAAACGTGGACTGAGTTTTTGTTGCCTTCTCAACTGAAAAGATACTTGCTGATATGGTTGAAGTTTTACAAAAGCCCAACTTCCTATTTCCAACTCCAATTCCCTTCGTTGTTGATTTTCCTGATTCTTTATTCTAATCTGAGGTTGCATCAGATTTTTCTTTAACACTCGAAGTATCTTATCTCACTCCTAGAGCATGGTTAACCAGTTCATTTCTTGAAGCACCTTCTAAATAATCTATCATAAGGGGCGGGTCTCGGCCACAAAAAGCTTTAAATGGCGTCATGCTTGCTGAGCTTTGATATGCTGTGTTATACCAGTATTTTGCCCAAGGCAGGTATTGTTCCTATTTACTTTGATCTTCATCGGCCATACTCTTAAGTACATCTCCAAGCATCTGTTTAAGGCTTCAGTTTGTCCATCAGTTTGGGGGTAGTATGCAGAACTCATACATAGCTCTGTACCTTGAAGTCGCGCCATTTTAGTCCAAATATCACTAGTAAACACTCTATGCCGATCACTAACCAAGGATTTAAGGATTCCATGTAGCTTCACCACTCCTTGGACCAATACCCTCGCTACTATTTTGCTATCAAACTTCTTCGGTAGTGAAGAAAAATGAGCATATTTGGAAAGGGGACCTACAAACACTAAAACAGTTTCTTTCCTATAAGATTTAGGCAACCTGACAATAAAATCTAATGATAAATCCTAAAATACTTGTTCTGGTATAGGTAGTGGTTGTAAAAGACCAGCAGGTTTCAAACTCTCACTTTTCATATGCTGACAAGTCTGACAATTCTTCACAAAATTTCTCACACCACGCTTCAAATTTTACCAGAAGAAATAAGCTGCAATTCTCTGATACGTACGGTTTATTCCTGCATGTCCTCCAGTTTTGGAATCAAGAAACTCTCTCATCAACAAAGTCCTGAATGCAATTTCATTTGGAACTACAATGCGCCCTTTGAACACTATTAGCCCTTCTTGCTCCTTGTAATCTTCGTGATCCTGTTGATTTTCCTTAAGTGAAGATCTTAATTGGCGCAATTCTGGATCCAAAACACTGGTCACTCTTATATCTTGGAGTACACCAAACCTAGGTTGGGATAAATGTAACAACCCTAACCCCTACCTGTCACCGGAACAGGGTTTCGGAGCATTACCAGAATATCTAGAACATGTTTCAATTCATTCATGCAAATCACTATTCATTAACCGAGATTATTCATAACGTCCCTTAGTTGGACCCTCAAGATCCAAAACGAGCATTAGAATCGAATCGAGACTTAATCGGGACCTCTAAGAATTTTTCATGAAATTACAAAATTTTTCCAAGTTGCAGGGCTCACACGCCCCGTGCTAGAGGCCGTGTTCGACCCTGTGTAACTCTCTGACATGCACACACAGCCATGCCACACGCCCGTGTGCTAGGCCGTGTGGTTAAATAATTTAATTCATATTAGGCAAAGATTTCACACGGCCAAGTCACACGCCCATGTTACCAGGCCGGGTGTCACACACGGTCTAGACACACGCCCGTGTGTCTGCCTATATGGACAAAATGAAGCCATTTTCTAGCTTCATTTCTCACCCAAAATCACCCAAAAACCTGCACAATAAACACTTAACCAATTTCAACCAATTCAAGTATTTAAAGTAAGCAATTTCATCATTTAACAAGGCATACCATTTCATACATAAATAGTTACCAACTCACCTTATCTTAAATTAGACATTCACGAAATTGGGTCACATGAACTTAGCATAACACATGTGGATATATATATCATAACAATTTACTAATCTTTTCCCAAAATGAACCATCATTAGCCATTCCAATGGCTAGGTTACAAAATGACACTTCAAGCCACTATTGGCCAAGTTTCCCTATACATGCCATTATACCAAAATGATTTCACTAAAATCATAGATGAGCTCATCAATCAAACATATACATGCCACTATTGGCTAAATTCCCTAAACATATACAATCAATCAAACATGTTGGTCACTAAAATCTTCATATTAATCAAGTAACATAGATGAGCTCATCAAGCAATGTTCTTTTAAGTCATTATCATTTATCTCAAGATTTTCATTCCAAGTCAAAATTTATATGTCCATTGGATCATTGAAATTCCAATGAAGTCTAAAGTAGAACACTTGAGGTGTACGATTCAATAATTTGTCAATTACTATCGAGGGTAACCCTTAAGGAACTTAACCAAGGAACACACTCTCGAGCCATATGTCGTATGACAGGATCACCAGTCCAAGCTAAATCTTTTATATAGCGTAGGCTCCAAAGCTTGATTAGGATTACCAGTCCAGGCTAAACCCTAATCTTAACGCATTGATTAGGATTACTAGTCCAGGCTAAACCCTAATCTTAACGCATACTCGAGAGGTATTGTATTAGGATTACCCGTCCGGGCTAAATCCTTTATATAATAAAGTCATTGGGATTACTCGTCCGACCTAAATCCTGTCCACAACAAATGCAGGACCTTATTAATTTCGGGAAAGCATATACATTCATCAGAATTCAATGTTCAATTGGGACTTAACCTTTTATCATCATTTCATGCATGTATAAATTTTTCCATCATAACATACAAGTAACGCACATTAACATAAATCACATTACATACAATAAAACATTCAATTTACATAATTACATATTCGGTTAAGTTACACGAACTTACCTCGACACTTGTCCGCATAAGAATCTACTAATCCGAAATCTTTTCCTTTCCTCAATCTAACCTCAAGTTTGTGTTTTTTGGATCTATATAAATGAATTTAATCATTAATTTCATACATTTCTTACTTAAACGGACTCAATTTACGTCCTAGGAAAAATTATCATTTTGCCTCTAACTTTACCAAAAATTATGATTTTGTCCCTAGGCCCAGAAAATGAAACTTGTGCAAATTACTCCCTATTCCAAGTCTAACTAAAACCCCATTACAAATTTTCTAGTACATGTTTACATAAAATTTCAAAATTTTTCCTTCAATTTCACAAGTTTACATTTTGGTCCCTAAATCAAGTTTTCATCAAAAATCACTTTGTAAAAGTTGTTTATCTATCAAGAATCTTTCATTTTCTACCATAAATTTCTAATTTCCTGCATAATACATCCATGACCCATTTTCATACCTTGATAACTTTTCAAATTAATCCCAATTTTTCTTTACAACCAAACTGGGATCTCTAGCTCTTGTGCTCTCTAAGGAGTCATATTAACAAGTGCCCCTCGACTTGCAGAATCTGTCATTCTCATTTCCATCGGGAGCAACCCCTCATAGAAATACTGCAAGAGTGACTATTCAGTCAGTCCATATTGTGGGAAATTTGCACACAACTTTTTGTACCGCTCTCAGTAATCTAGAGCGACTCAATCTCTTTTTTATGGATTCCTACAATATCCCTCCTTAGTTTAACTGCTCGAGCTTCTAGAAAGAACCTGTGAAGAAATAAATGAGACAAGTAAGACCATGTATTGACAAATCCTGGAGGTAAATAAAATAGTCGTTCTTTAGTAGAGTTGGCTAGCAAGAAAGGAAAAGCATGAAGTTTAATTTGATCCCTGGTTACTCCCTAAGGCTTCATGCTTGTGCAGACCATATGGAATTATTTGATATAGGCGTTCGAATTTTCATTTTGTAACCCATGGAAGGTGGGCAATAGATGAATCAGGTCAGATTTAAACTCAAACAGTTTTCTCCACAGTTGGCATATAGTTTTCTCCACCATCTCGTTTGGTTTGGCGAATGAGAAAATGCCATCTATGTAAGATACGATTTCGAACTTGGGATGTGGTCATTTACCATCTCGAATGGCTTCTCTTTGCAGTTTTCTAGCCAACTTCTCTATTTTGAGACCCCAGTTTTGATCTGGTCATAAAGAAAACAAAAAAAAAGTTAGAAAAAATTATTTCCAATCCCCAGCAACAGTGCCAAAATTTAATGGGCGTCGAAACCACCAAATAAAAATAATTTCTATAATAAAATAACTCTAAATAATAGTAAAGAGTAATAGGGTCGACTCCATAAGGATTGATGATTATGATAAACTTTCATGTTTTTCTCATGAACAAAATTTTTTCGTGTCGATAATCGTGGTAATAGACGTGCCCACGACTCCAAATGACCTGCTAAAAAATAAATTAAATAAATTATAGGAGTTTCAAAATGACTAGAAATTAAATAATTGTGATAGCATAAATAAATAATTAAATAAATGGAAACTAGAATTAAATTGGGAAATAAATTCAGATTTTGTAAACAAAGTTATAAAGTCTTCGCCCTAGACTCGGTGGATTTTGATTTTTTCAACCGATCCTTGAAAATTAGTTGATCCCTCCAAACAATAAGCTGGTTATAGCAGCTAAGAATGTCCTAATCGCCAATTTTTCCTCTCATAGTTGATCCCAGTACACCCCTGCAAACCAACCCTTACCGATTGTCTACCCGTAATACATGCATTCGCAATTCAAGACCCTGATAGCTTTGCGTTCTGAAGAACCCAACTCAGATTAATGGACTCAATCGCATAGGAAGTTTAAATCCGATCACAATCGCTGTTAACTTGTTCACAAAAATCTGAATACAGCAGGTCGACTCGTCTTCCCAACTGTATGCCAAATCGACTCCAACCCAATGCTCTTTTTGAATTGAAAAGTTAACTTTAAGGGACAAATTTGTCAATCCAAATATTCTAGAGAGATAGTGAATACCAATTTGAAGGATTTTTAATACGGATACGTTTCTCACGACTCCTGACCAGAAAGAATACTAGCCTAAAGCTAATTTGAATTTAGTGAAGCATCAATTTAATCATGCTTTGGTTGGCTATGCAAGTGGATTTGAATAGAAATAGTCATAGATGAAATGGGAAGGACTTGGGAAACAATTAAGCCAAAAATTGAAATGGGAACAAAAGTTGGTAGAATGCCTCCACACTTTCATGCAAAATAAGAAAGAAAAATAAATTGATTTCTATTCAATTGCCAGGCAAATCAAAGAGTCTTTTTTCAAGTGCACCACACCACCTATCTATACATAAACCATATGCTAATTTTAGGCTTGTTCCACCTACCACTAACTACATACATTAATATCAAATTTATTTTCTAATTTTGGCTTTTACAAGGTAAAATTCTAACCAGCCCCTCAAATGTCTAAAATTTACAATTTAGTCCTTATTATATTTCCCATGCTTCAATTTAATCCCTTCTTTGCTTGTCTTTGATTTAAAGCACCCGAATTTCATCCTTGTCAATATTTAAACACAAAATTCATCAACTAGCAGGAATTAATTCAAGAACAAGTCGAGTTAAGAATGAAAAATATGCAAAATAAATAAGCTATCCGTTTCTCACCCCCTAAGGTATTATATGTCTATAGGCGTAGGATTAGCAACTACTACTAAAGCGCAACCCTCTAAATCATATAAGGTAAAGCTCTTTTTCTAAATTTTACTTGATTATTTCACTCAACACTCACTTATATTACCCAACTTCGATCCAGGGAACCTCATCTTATCGGTGTCAAGCTACCTTAAGTCTTATTGAGCATTCATCAACACACTTTGAAGCATTTAAACAAAACAACCATTGGGTAAAGTAGTAATATAAACCATATCAATCCATAACATTAATCGAAGTTAAAACATCATCCAAAGCAATCCCCAGCCGTATTAAGTTAGCTCATGGTTGGGCTACACAAATTCAAGAACAGAATCATCAATATCCCAAAATATAAGTTTAGAACAGAAAAATTGAAACAAAATGCAAAGGAAGAAATCTAGGTTTCAAAACTCCAATCCCCCCAACTCGGCATGTAACACCCCGTACCCGAGACCGTTTCCGGAGTCGAACACAAGGTGTAAACGGGTTTAATTTATTACTTAAACAGCTCATGCAATTCATTTTAAAATTTTCTAGACAAGTTGGCTAACTGCATCCCAGTTTCATTAAAAATCATATCTTGAGTTCTGAAACTCGAAATCCAATTCCATAAATTTTTCCTGAAACTAAACTCATCTATCTATCTACTAAAATTTTTCCAGAATTTTTGGTCATTCCAATTAGTACAGTTTATTAGTTAAAGTCTCCCCTGTTTCAGGGTTCGACTACTCTGACCTCTGTGTATTACGAATCAGATATCTCCCTGTACAGAGATTCAATGACTATTTTGTTTATCTCAAATAAAACTAGACTAAAAATAAGGAATCTGTACATATAAAGCATGACTTCTAATTATCATTGTAAAATTTATGGTGAATTTCCAAAGTCAGAACAGGGGATCCAGAAATCGTTCTGGCCCTATTTCACAAAATTTTAAATATCTCATACAATATAGCTCATATATCTGTTTTACTTCTTCCATATGAAAATAGACTCATCAAGCTTCGATTCAATAATTTATTCATTAGTTAATTCCATTTCTACTATCTTTAGTGATTTTTCAAATTCACACCACTACTGCTGTCTGAATCTATTTTATGGTAAAATTTACCTATTTCATGGTTTCTATGGATTAGCTAGTAATTTGACATACATAACACCATATATGATCAACCATGCCATACGGCATAATAATCAAATAGACTTAGACTATTACTCCATCAAAACCGAATTATCAAGGCCAAATCTACTGAACCTTATAACTAAGCACCTATAAGGCTAAATTCAAACTTAGCATTTAAGCCATATTCGCATGGCTAAAAGTTTACATATTGAGGTTCAAACAAAACATAATAGCCTATACATGCCGTAATGTTCACCTATATAACTAAGAAAAGATACCAAAACGTTGCAAGCTGGTGTGATGACTTTGACGATGATCCAAACACGCAAAATGGGTCAAGGAAATCTAAATAGAAAACAAACAAACACAAACAAACAAAAAAAAATGAGTATTCAACCCAGTAAGTCATAAGCAATACTATACATACCGTTGATATGAGATTACGAGAAAAATAATATAAAATCAATCAATTTCAGTCATGCCGAATTATGTTACATTCACATATTTTACTGACCCAACCACAGGCCAATGCTTACTATCAAATCAACTATCAACCAACCAAATGCTTTAAAACCTTCTCTCAATGTATAAAACAATGTCAAATTATATACACTCATGCATATTCGTTTCAGGCCTCATTTTGATATTTCGATTAATAGCACAAACGCTATATGCTTTCCATATGCTACTTAAACCATCAACCGAATTCGCACACATAGTGCACAAGGATTTTCGCACACATAGTGCCAAGATACACCGCACACTTAGTGCCCCAAAAATTCAATCACGAATTTAACATTCAAATCAGCACACATATTGCCTTTCAACTACGCACACGTAGTGCTAGTATCGATTTCTTATAGTAAGGCAATTTAATTAACTCAATTGGCACATACGGCCACAATTATAAATGCATATATATATGTATAATCAATCTCATGAAAGCTTATGGACTTACCTTATATAGTTCGAAATGATTTCCAACCGTCTACTCAATATTCTTTGTTTTTCCCTTTGCTTGACTCCCCTCCTTTGGGTTCTTGATCTAGGATAATTAAATTCGGTAGTTTAATCACTTTGTTAAATACTTATACATATAATTCAATGATTTTTACATCATCTTACAATCACCATTATTCAAGACTTTGAAATTTCCACAAATGTTCATCTAATGCCTCTAGGTCAAATGTAATATTACATCCAAATTCACATAGTTTCTGTTATATCTAATTCTAATGTACATAATCATAATTCAATTCAACATTATAAACCATTATCACCCATTTAGCCGATTATAGGGAATTAAATATAATATCTCTAGGATATACTCTACATGGCCGAATATACCACATTAATTTTTTTAACATTA
This sequence comes from Gossypium hirsutum, assembly GCF_007990345.1. Lineage (NCBI taxonomy): Eukaryota > Viridiplantae > Streptophyta > Magnoliopsida > Malvales > Malvaceae > Gossypium > Gossypium hirsutum. The sequence goes on from NC_053431.1 coordinate 62,292,630, forward strand.
CCTATGTAATTACCTATAGGTTCTTATACCTTAAATTTCACCCATTTAACCTTTTAGTGCCTATTTATCATTCCTTTGATCTTAACCTAAATGACAACTCCCATTCTCCATATGTCAACCGATTATTCATAACATCAAGACTAAAATTTTGCACCTTGAACTTCATACATTTATAAAAACTTTCATAACTCATTCGCCCCTATCAAGAACCATTTAACATGCAAGGAAAATAATCATAGAGGAAGGAATTAACATTCTAAATAAACTCAATTTTTTTTGACCGAATGTACAAGGTGCCTCTAAACTACTCATCCAAAATCTTTACCCCATTCTAGTCATTCCCCTATTGTTCCATACAATATGAAAATAACCCCTAATTCTAACACTTAATCATTCGGCATATTGCCCAAATCACCATCAGAAATCTCAACTTTCTTGACATTACCGAGAGTGCATCCACAATTTAACTTAGCATATTATAAAACCAAATCAACAAATTCAAAGCTTACCTCCTAATAGCTAAAGATGAATGCCGAATTGCTCTAGGTAAATTTTCCCTTCTTTTTCATCTTTGTTTCGGCTTTGAGAGAGGTAGGAAAAGAAGATGAACACCATCCTCTTTCTTCCCTTTTATTTAATTCATTTTATTACAATTATTAAATCATTTGTTAATATAAAATTTTTTTAAATTTGAATTAGTGAAGCATTATCATTTCTTGGCCGGCCACTATGTTTATTATGGGTAAATTGACATGCAAAACCACTCTTTTCAATGCATGTTCTAATAGACCATTGTAAGATTAACCTATCACTTTCCAACAATGTTTCATATAAGTCCATTTTAATAAATTCACATAAAAATGATCAAATTAATGCATGAAACTTTCACACATGCATTTACTCACATCATAAACACAGAATATAACTTTTAATTACTTATAAGACTCGGTTTCGTGGTCCCGAAACCACTTTCCGACTAGGGTCAATTTAGGGCTGTCACAACTCTCCCCCACTTAAGGAATTTTTCGTCCCCGAAAATCTTACCAGTGAAAATGTTTGGGTATCGTTCTTTCATAGAGTTCTCGGTTTCCCAAGTAGCTTCTTCAATCCCATGTTTGAGCCATAATACCTTCACTAACGGAACCTTTTTGTTTCGCAACTCTTTCACCTCGCGAGCTAGGATACGAATCGGTTCTTCTTCATAACTCAAATCGGATTTAATTTCAACCTCTGCTGGATTAATTATGTGTGATGGATCGGATCTATAACGTCGAAGCATCGAGACATGAAAAACGTTGTGAATCTTTTCAAGTTCAGGGGGTAAAATCAATCTGTATGCGACTGGTCCAATTCGTTCAGATATCTCATACGGTCCGATAAACCTCGGACTCAATTTGCCTTTACGGCCAAATCTGAGTACCTTTCTCCAAGGTGAGACTTTAAGAAACACCTTGTCTCCGACTGGATATTCAATGTCTTTTCTTTTCAAATCCGCGTACAACTTCTGACGATCTGAAGCTGCCTTCAAACTTTCACTGATTACTTTTACTTTCTGCTCAGCATCTTTAATCAAATCGACTCCGAAGATTTTACTTTCGCTAAGTTCGGTCCAAAACAGTGGTGTACGGCATTTACGACCATATAAGGCCTCGTAAGGTGCCATCTTAATGCTTAACTGAAAACTATTGTTGTAAGCGAATTCAATCAAAGGTAAATACCGCTCCCATGAACCACTAAACTCAAGGATGCAACATCTCAACATTTACTCGAGTATCTGAATTATCCGCTCGGATTGACCATCAGTCTGGGGATGAAAAGCGGTGCTAAAATGCAACTTGGTACCCAAAGCTTCTTGCAATTTCTTCCAAAATCGCGAGGTGAACCTCGGATCTCTATCCGACACAATAGAAATAGGTACCCTGTGTAATCTTACAATCTGAGAAACATACAATTCAGCTAGTTTATCCAGTGAATAATCCGTACGTATGGGAATAAAATGAGTCGATTTAGTCAGTCTATCAACAACAACCCAAATCGCATCTTTCTTACTTGCCGACAATGGCAACCCAGATACAAAATCCATCGTGACTCAATCCCATTTCCATTCAGGTATCATGATCGGCTGAAGTAAACCTGTAGGCACTTGATGTTCCGCTTTCACTTGTTGACATTTTAAACACTTCGAAACAAAATCGGAAATGTCTCGTTTCATACCATGCCACCAAAACTGACGTCTCAGATCATTGTACATTTTCATACTCCCCGGGTGAATTGACATTCGGCCACAACGAGCTTCGTTCAAAATCATCGAAATAAGTTTTGAATTTCTTGGAACACATAAACGACTTCTGAACCTCAAACAATCGTCATTATCAATTTGAAACTCTGATTCCATATTCAAAACACATTCAGCCCGTTTTACAACCAATTCATCATCGACTTTCTGAGCTTCACGAATTTGATGAATCAACAATAGTTTGGCCTTTAATTCTGCTACTAACACATTATCGAATAGAACAGACAAATGTACGTTCATCGCTCGTAAAGCAAACAGTGATTTACGACTTAAAGCATCCGTAACCACATTAGCCTTTCCCGGGTGATAGTCAATGACAAGCTCATAATCTTTTAACAACTCAAGCCAACGTCTTTGTCGCATATTCAGATCTCTTTGAGTCATCAAATATTTGAGACTTTTGTGATCCGAAAATACATGGCACTTCTCACCAAATAAGTAATGTCGCCATATTTTCAAAGCGAATACGATGGCAGCTAATTCGAGATCATGGGTTGGATAATTTTTCTCATGTGACTTCAATTGCCTCAACGCATAAGCTACAACTCGACCTTCTTGCATCAATACACAACCCAACCCAAGTAAGGATGCATCACTGTAAATGACAAACTCTTTGCCTGATTCGGGTTGCACTAGTACTGGAGCTTCAGTCAAATAAGTTTTCAACTGATCGAAACTTTTCTAACATTTTTCTGACCATTCAAACCTAACATCCTTCTGAAGTAGCCTCGTTATTGGTGTGGCTATCATCAAGAAACCCTTTACAGACCGTCTATAGTAACCAGCAAGCCCTAAAAAGCTTCGAACTTCAGTAACATTTCTCGGGGGTTTCCAATCAAGTATGGCTGAAATTTTGCTCGGTTCAACTCGAATTCCCGATGCAGATACTACATGCCCTAAAAAGCTAACTTCTCTTAACCAGAACTCACATTTACTGAACTTAGCATACAACTGCTTATCCCGTAAAATCTGTAACACTAATCTCAGGTGCTCAGCGTGTGCAGTTTCATCATGTGAATAAATCAAGATGTCATCTATGAACACAACTACAAACCGGTCCAAATACTGCCAGAAGATTCGATTCATCATATCCATAAATACTGCAGGGGCATTAGTGAGCCCAAACGGCATCACTAAAAACTCGTAGTGACCGTATCTCGTCCTAAAAGTAGTTTTAGGTATATCCGAGTCTCGAACTCGCAGCTGATAATAACCCGATCTCAAATCTATCTTTGAGAACACTGAGGCTCCCTTCAATTGATCAAACAAATTATCAATACGCGGTAACGGATATTTATTCTTTATTGTCACTTTATTCAACTGACGATAGTCGATGCACAACCTCATGGTTCCATCCTTCTTTTTCACAAACAATACTGGTGCACCCCATGGTGAAAAACTCGGTCGAGCAAAACCTCTATCCGTCAACTCTTGCAACTGAGCTTTCAAATCCTTTAATTCGGTTGGTGCCATGCGGTACGGCGCTATCGAAATTGGTGTAGTCCCAGGTACAAGTTCGATGCCAAATTCTACTTCTCGAACGGGTGGTAATCCCGGTAACTCCTCAGGAAAAACATCTGGATACTCACGAACCACTAGTACCTTTTCAAGTTTCTTTTCTGACTCTTTGTGACTAAGTACATACGCAAGATATGCTTCACTCCCTTTTCTCATATATCTCTGAGCGATCATCGAGGATATTATTTCTGGCACTCCGTTCAAGTCAGTAGACTCAATTCGGACTATCTCATTATTTGCACACCTCAAATCAATGGTCTTTCTTTTGCAATTCACCACTGCATCATGCACGGTCAACCAATCCATACCGAGAATAACATCAAATTCATCAAACGGTAAGAGCATCAAATCGGCCGAAAAACAGGAATCTCGGATTATCAGAGGACATTTCTTACACACTTTGTCAACAAGTACATATCGACCCAAGGGATTTGACACTCAAATTACGAACTCAGTAGACTCAACTGATAGAGTCTTACTGGATGCTAAAGTCTCACATTGTGACAGCCCTAAATTGACCCTAGTCGGAAAGTGGTTTCGGGACCACGAAACCAAGTCATAAAAATAATTTACAGTCATGTTTGATGCTCATTATATATGAATATGCATGTGTGAAAAATTCATGCTTAAATTATGTGTATATGGTGCGAAATTTATTAAATAGGACTTGTGTGAGAAAATTTAGAAATGTGCTAGGCAAATGTTAAAGTGGCCTATTAATGCATGTTAGAAAATGCTTGTACTTGCATGTCAAATTAGCCAAATTCTAGATGGTGGCCGGCCATGTTATGGACTAAAACATATTATAATTATTTTATGTTAATATTTTATGTTAAAAATAAAAATATGGATGATAAAAAAATGTTGAATTGTGGGAGGAGAAACCAAAGTTTCTCCATCTTTGCTCCTCATTGTCGTAACTAGAAGAGAAAAAGCTTTGAGAAATTCGGCTATGGTGGTTAGCTAAATGAAGGTAAGTTCAATGATGATTCTTGGATTTTTAACATTTTTGAGTTAGTCATTAAGTTCTTTGCTCAACCCATGACCAATTTGGAATGGTGTGGTGTCTTAAGCATTCGGCCATGGTAGAAAATGGAAGAGATATATGGTTGTTTTCATGTTTAATGAATAAGTTACAAATGGTTGTTAATTGTGATAGTTTAAGGTAATTTTAAGTAGTTTGAATAAATGAACAATAATAATAATAAATCATCTAGTGAATTGGTGTAATTGCCGAATTTGAACTAGGAAGTTATTGAGTAATGTTTGTACTTTAAGTGATAGAATAGAGTGAATGCTTGGAATGTGATATGTATGAATTATAAGTTGGATTAAAGGCTGTTATATTGCCTTATCATTTTCGGAAATGTGCTTTGTCAAAGAAATTGAGGGTTGATGTTTAAGTGATGTAAGTATAGGTATATTCGGCTTGTAGTTTTATAGATGTAATATGAGTGTTAGGTCGAAATGATGTTTAAGTACGAATGTATTTGGATGGATGTGCTTATAGGTATAACTTGAGATAAAATGGTGTTTAGTCATTATAAATAACCATATTTGTAGAATGTGTTAAATTATATATATTCGGCCTTAACATAGATATGCATATATCTATAAAGTTGTTAATGCCTAAGTAAGATGTTGGGTTGTGCATGACAAGAGAATATATATATACATATATATGCGTATGGTGTTTGATAGTTAACCATTAAGTCATATGTACCTCAACCTTATAATATACGTGTATTATATTAAATCGCCTATTTGATTTGAAATTAAATGAATTCAATTGTTTTAAATTAAGCTCAAGAGCAAAGAGGATCTAGATCTGATAAGGGAAAGGAAAAACTAATCGAATAGTCGTTGAAGTCGTTCGACAACATCCAAGGTAAGTCTTTGAGTAATGGAACTTAGCTTATGATTTGATTAAGTCATGACATATAAGCATAACAAATAAACGGTGATATAATGATTCTACTTGAATTATATATCGAGGTAATTAGTTATACTTATGACTGGTAGCCGAATGTGTATAGAGATCATGTTACAAAGCCAATCAAAATCATGCTCTTTGTATGTGGCTATTGAGCCGAAAATGGTAAAGGTTGATAAGTGTCTTGTGTTTGAGTTCTAGTAATGAAAATGAAATATAAATGTGTTATGATTTATTGATATATGTGCATGATTAATCGGATGATAACCGGACTAAGATCCGAAGGCATTTGTGCTAGTGGGCTAAGTCCCGAAGGCATTTGTGCTAGTTACTATATCTGGGCTAAGTCCCGAAGGCATTTGTGCTAGTGACTATATCCGGGCTAAGTCCCGAAGGCATTTGTGCTAGTGATTATATTCGGGCTTTGTGCTAGTGATTATATCCGGGCTAAGTCCCGAAGGCATTTGTGCGAGTTACTATATCCGGCTAAATCCCGAAGGTACTTGGGTTTGGAAATGAGCGATCTTGCTGTAATAACTTCAATTAATACGCTCATAAATCCAAACGATAAGGTATGTTTCGTATATGCATTGGAAATGTGACACCCCTAATTTGACCCTAGTCGAAAAGTGGTTTCGGGACCACAAAATCGAGTCATAAAAATAATTACCCGTCATATTTTATGACTATTATATGTGAATACGAATGTGTGAAAGTTTTAAGCTTTGATTTAGTAAATTGCATGTGAATTTAGTCAATAGGACTTATGTGTGACACTTTTGAAATGTGATAGGTCACAACATAAGGATCTATTAGTGCATGAAATAAAAAGGGTGGACTTGCATGTCAATTTTCCCCCCTAATTAGTAGTGGCCGGCCATGAGCATGAAAGTGGACAAAATGTTATGGGGTGAAACATGTTGGAAACATGTTGTGTTAGTGTGTTATGGGAGAAAGAATATAATAAAGGGTTAGTAATAAAGAAATGAAAAGGGAGGGGTGATGAGAACAAAGTTGTCTCATCCATGTTCCCCCCCCATTGCCGTGACTTGAGAAGGAAAGAAAAGAAGAAATCGGTTCTTCTTGGCCGAAATGAAAAGAGGAAGAAAGGAATGAAGCTAGAAAGGAGAGGGCAGCTGCATGTAGTGGAAAACCATGAAATTTCTTTGCTTAGAAGTTAAAATTTTCAAGTAGAAGGGTAACTCTTCTAAACTCTCCCTTGCCCATAGCTTTTCGTTGACAAATGCTGGTTGCATTGTTGATTTGATCTTGACGAATATGTGGGAGAAGAGAAGATTTTCTTTTCTAGTTGCAAATGTTGCATGTCTAGTAGATGAAGAGTTTCTCACTTGTGTTAAAAGAATTTAGTGAATGCTTGTGTTGTTATAATCCATTTTTGTAACTTTGGGGTTGATTGTATTTAGCTAACAAGGTAGGAGAAGGTTGTAGTAGAAAAGGGAAAGAGCAAATTGAATAGGTAGAATCGGTGTTGGGAACCTTAGTGAGCTTTCCTTGAACTTTTATTCTCTTGTGTTTGACAATTGTTGAAAATGTTAAATCATTGTCCGAATTTTACCTTGTTGGTATCGTTCATTGCTGCCCTGCTTATGCTATCTGATTGTGGTATTGATGTTGTTTGAATATTGTGTTGTTAATGACGTTCAGATAGTGGTGTATTTATGTTGTTTTAAGGACTGTTGTTTAGTGTTTTAATGCAGCAAAAAAATTGTTGTTTAGACGATAATTAATGTTATCTAAGTGATTGTAAATTTATATTAATAATGGTTGAAGTTGTTAATGAACAAATGATATATAAATGAGCTATTTAGATGTTAAAGAATGTTGTCTAAATAGGTGAAGACTATGATGTCTAAAACTGCTATTAATTGTTTTACAAGCTGAAATTTAAGGGGATTGAATGCCGAAATTAATTGTACATGAAGGTTAAAGTTTTTGTATCCGATGCTTCAATCCAAGCTGAGTGATTGTGTTCGAAAGTGCTCTGCGGCTTTAGCTTAAGAGCAAAGAGGATCAAAGTCGGATAGGGGAAAAAGAGAATGTAAACGAATAGCCGTGGATACCTATTCGTCGACCACTTCCGAGGTAAGTTTTAAGTGATCAAACGTTGAGTAAATTCAATCAAAATAGGACATAATGAGTTGAGTTAATAAGATATGATGTGGCCATGATATGTCTTAAACTCAAAAGGTAAGTTCATAAGTGTTTGGACTTGGAAATTTAAGAGCAAATTGTAATAATTTGCTTTGGACAGCAGCAGTAACGTGATTTTAGAAAATCACTATAAATTGTTGGCGTGGAATTATAGGCTGAATAAAATATGTAATCAAAGCTTAGTTAGTCTAGTTTCTTATAAAAGAGACCGTGGAAGCAAAGAAATTTCCTATAAAGAGATCTTTAAAGTTGTGTGGGACTGTGTCAGAATGACTCCGAAATCCCTTGTTCTGTTTTTAGAAAATCATTATAATTTGTACAAAAATGGTTATAAGATAAAATTTATATTCTTAGACTCCTTAATGAGTCTAGTTTCAAATGAAATCAAATAGAACACATTTTGAATTCCGTACAATGAGAAATTTGATTCGTAGTGAAGAGTGGTCAGATTAGTCAAACAGTGAAACAGGGGAAACTTTAAGAAAAATCTGGTATTGATTGGCCAAACCAAAAATTCTGAAATTTGCTAGATAAGATATGTATGAGTCTATTTTCAGAGAAAATTAACGGCACTTCATTTGGAGTTTCGTAGCTCCATTTACGAATAATTTAATGACTGTTGCTCAGGAAAAACAGCTTGTGCTGAATTTGGGATTTTGTTGTAAACCTTAATAAAACCATTTGAGTTGCTTATAAGCTATCGATTAAACATTGGTAATCAAAGTACCAAATCCGTATTAAAGTGAAGCTATAAGCCACAAATGACTAGTATACCTAGTCAATTTTGTTATGATGAAATTGATGTACAAGTATATATATGTGATAGGGCCGAGTGGCCAATGTGATGAATGTGAAAGTATATATATGTGATAGGGCCGAGTGGCCAACGTGATGAATGTGAAAGTATATATATATGTGATAGGGCCGAGTGGCCAACGTGATGAATGTGAAAGTGTATATATGTGATAGGGTCGAGTGACCAACGTGATGAATGTGAAAGTGTATATATGTGATAAGGCCGAATGGCCAATGTGATGAATGTGAAAGTGTATATATGAGATAAGACCTAATGGCCAATGTGATGAATGTGAAAGTGTATATATGTGATAAGGCCGAATGGCCAATGTGATGGATGTGAAAGTGTATAAATGTGATAAGTCCCGAAGGGCATTTGTGTCAGTACTATATCCGGGTTAAAACCCCGCAGGCTTTATGCGAGAATATTATCCTGATTAATGTCCGTAGGCTTCGTGCTCGTACTATATCCGAGCTTTAAAGACCCGACGGCTAAATGCTAGGATTCAAGTAAGACTTTGATATTGAGTATCTGCATTAAGTTACCATCAAATAAGTATTATGTATTTAAGATGTTCAGGTACGTATTACTTACTCATCGGTGGAGTGATTTCGAGGTGAATTATTAGTATCAAAGAGGTAGGTAAATGTGATTAATATTATAACTCCAAATATGAGAATGATCTAATTGGTAATGGTATGTTTGTATAATAAAGTATGCGATGAAATATTCTTATGTATTAGTGCATATTCTGCCCAAAAGCCTTATGATTTGAGTATGGGTTGGGTTGAGCTAGATGTGCCAGTACAAGGTAAGGATTATGATTTGTAAGCTTACGTATATGTGATAAGGAATATGTTTGGTTCTTTATGTGTCTATGGTAATTTAGTACTTGTCATGTTGAAATACTTAAAAGTATGGATGTGATTATGAACAAGTGGAAAGGATTATTGAAAGTTGAAAATCGATGAAGAATGTGCTTTGGAAATATTTGACCATCTAGGTCATTATTATTCGAAAGTATATATGTGGCAGCCAAGTGTTGCGTTTAATGATATTATAGATCGAGATGAAGCTCTAGATTAACTTCATCGAACAGTTGAAATGAATGACCAATGATAGTGATTGAGAACACTTTGTTTTGCTTAAAACTTACTAAGCATTAAATGCTTACTCCGTTCTTTGAATCTCTGTTTTATAGATTTTGGTTCGTCAGCTATTGGACTCGGGATTATTGAAGTCGAATTCGCCCACACTATCAAAGCCCTTTTGGTACACTTTTGGTTGAACTCTGAAAATGGCATGTATAGGACTACCCTTTTTGTTGTTGGTCATGTATCCTTCGGTTTTGTGTAAATTTGGAGAGCCATGCGAAAATGGCTTAAATATACTTTGATCATAGCATTAAAATCGTTTTGTATGTTGTTTGTCGAGAGGTATGGAAATGTTGGTAACGGTTAGCCATGGGAATGGTCATTCATGATCACTTTTGGTATATGTATGACAAACTCTAGTTGATCCATAGAGGATCATGAAATAGGTAAAGTTTACCTTAAAAATAGATGCTGATAGCAGCAGTGACGTGAATGTGAAAAATCACTAAAAATAGTAGGAATGGAATTAAATAGTCAATAAAATATGTAATCGAACCTTGATGACTCTATTTTCATAGAAAAGTAACGAAACGATCATATGAACAGTATGTTAAGAGATATTTAAGTTTTCGTGACACAGGGCCAGAACGGTTTCTGGATTCCCTATTCCGACTTTGGAAATTCATTATAAATTAACCAGAGATAATTATAAGTCATGCCATATATGTACAGATTCCTTTTCGAGTCTAGTTTCTATAGAAACAAACGGTATCAGTATTGAAGCCCAGTACAGGGAGATATCCAAGTCGTAATGCGCAAAGGTCAGTGTAGTCGAACCCTGAAACAGGGGAGACTTTAACTAATAAACTGTACTAATTGGCTCAACCAAAAATTCTAGAAAAAAATCTGTAGATGGACATGTGAGTCTAGTTTCAGGAAAAAAAATTACGGAACTGATTTTTGAGCTTTGGAACTCAAGATATGATTTTTAAGGTGACAGTGACGCAGTTAGCCAACTGCCTGGAAACTTTTAAAAGTGAACTGTGTAAGTAAAATAATTAAGTCGGTTAGCACCTTGTGTTCGACTCCGACAACGGTCTCGGGTACGGGGTGTTACAGGAAAGGTTGATTCCTTTTAAATAGTATTCGCTCAATTGATTAACAAGCTTCCGGCCTTTAGTCAGGTTTGATCCTGAGTGGATGAATATAATGGTTGAAGCGTGAAGTAAACATGATTTTGGGAATATGCGTATATGCAATTGTTCATTTAGTCATACGAACGCTATACCTTAGTTGTAAATAATTTCATTACTTAAAACTTACTAAGCATCAAAATGCTTATTCTGTTGCTTTAATTCTCTGTTTTATAGATTTTGTTCGTCAGCTATCGGACTCGGGAGTGTCAAAGTCGAAGTCGTCCACACTATCTAAGCCCCTTTGGTACTCTTTTAGTTGAATTTTGATAAGGGCATGTATAGGGCTGACCTTTGTTGTTAATTAAGTATCTTTGGTAATGTATATTCGTATAGCCATGCGAAAATGGCTTGTATATTTTGAGTATAACATTATGGTCATTTTGTATATATGGTCTTATGATATGGTTATTAAGTGGTGTGGAAATGTTGGTAATGATTAGCCATTGGAATGGCCAATCATGGTCCTATTGGTGCTACGTACGACATGGTTAATCGTGATTATACTTGAAAATGAAGTATGTCAATTTACTAATTGATTCATGGAAAAAATTTACCTTAGAATAGATGCTGATAGCAGCAGTGATGTGAATTTGAAAAATCATTAAAAATAGTAGGAATGGAATTAAATAGTTAATAAATTATGTAATCGAATCTTGATGAGTCTATTTTCATATGAAAGAAACGAAACGACCATATGAGCCGTATTTTATGAGATGCTTAAGTTTTCATGAAACAGGGCCAGAGCGTTTTCTGGATCCCCTGTTCTGATTTTGGAAATTCACCATAAATTAACCAAAGACAATTAGAAGTCATTCTTTATATGTACAGATTCCTTTTTTAGTCTAGTTTCATTAGAAACAAACAGCATAAGTATTGAAGCTCTGTACAGGGAGATATCTAAGTCGTAATGCATGAAGGTTAGAGTAGTCGAACCCTGAAACAGGGGAGACTTTAACTAATAAACTGTACTAATTGGCCTGACCAAAAATTCTAGAAAAAAATTTGTAGATGGATATATGAGTCTAGTTTCAGGAAAAATTTACGGAATCAGTTTCCGAGTTTTGGAACTCGAGATATGATTTTTAAAGTGGCCGTGATGCAGTTAGCCAGCTTGCCTAGAAATTTCGAAATGAACTGTGTAAGTAAATGAATTAAGTCTGTTAACACCTCGTGTTCGACTCCGGCAACGGTCTCGGGTACGGGGCGTTACACACATACATATGAATGAGTAGAACCAGCGTCAATCAATGCAATCACATCAGTATTAAAGAGAGTGAAAGTACCAGTGATAACATCAGGGGAGGATGCCTCCTCTCGTGCGCGGATGGCATAAGCTCTAGCAGGAGCACGAGTCTCAGATCGAACAGCCGTATCAGAAGTCCCTCTCTAACTACCACCTCTACCTCCTGAAATTCTCGGTGGTCTACCTCTAGTTATTGTTCCACTAGGTCTTGCACCTTGCATCTTATTTTTCTCATCGAGTTCCGTGCAATCTCTAATGAAGTGATCCTTTGAACTGCATCTGTAACAGGCCCTGTTAGTAGATTACCCCAACATTCACCTATGTGTCATCTTCCACATTGTGGACATTCAGGTTTTTCTTGGCGATTGTTACCCACACTAGCAACTGAAGTAGCTCAAGAGTCTGCTAAGGGTCGCTCTCTAATAGAAATCCCTGCAGTCGTCTTCGATTTATTAGTATCTTCCCTGAACTTCTTTACAGCCGAGAATAAGATTTTACCCGCCAATCTTTTACGAAAGTCTCTGGCTTCAACTTCAGCCTTCCTTTTCTCCTTTCCAAGTTCTTCTGCCTTGCAAGCTCGTTCAACTAGTGTTACAAATTCCTTTATCTCTAAAATACCTATTAGTAGCTTTAAATCTTCATTCAATCCTTCTTCAAATCTTTTACACATAGCAATTTCATCAGCTACACACTCCCGAGCAAATCGACTGAGTCTTACAAACTCACGTTCGTATTCAGATACTGTCATACGACCTTGCTTAAGTTCCAAAAATTCTTTATGCTTTTGATCGACGAACCGCTGACTAATATACTTTTTTCGAAATTTCGTCTGGAAGAAATCCCAAGTAACTCGTTCCTTCGGGACTATAGCAATCAAGGTTCTCCACCAATAGTAGGCTGAGTCTCGTAACAAAGATATGGCACACTTTAAACACTCATCAGGTGTGCAAGACAACTCATCAAAAACCCGGATGGTGTTATCAAGCCAAAACTCGGCCCTTTCAGCATCATCAGTAGTTATGGCTCGGAATTCCTCGGCCCCGCGCTTCCTAATCAAATCCACAGGAGGTTTACTCGGCCTTACAGGATCAGCATCTGATGGTATTATAGGCACCTGAGGCGAATTATTTAAATTCAAAAATGGTTGAGCAGCCGGGTTAGTTCGGACATATTGTGCGACCCACTCATTCATCATGGTAAAGAAGGCTTGTTTTGCCCCATCATCTTGATTATTCGCGGATGATTGAGGTTCAACAGGTGGTGTCCTTTGTGCAGGAGCAGCTGCTACACTTTCAACGTCATCCGCTAAGGTTCTCTCTAGATTGGGTTCCATTTACTAATCAAAACAATAATTTCAACCGTCAGAAGTCATCACACTATCAAATACTAACATTAAGGCATGTATAGCTAGACTCATACGCGCTATGGTAGTCCTAGAACCGATTAAACCATAGCTCTGATACCACTAAAATGTAACACCCCGTACCCGAGACCGTTGCAGGAGTCGAACACAAGGTGTAAACGGGTTTAATTTTTTACTTAAACAGCTCATGCAATTCATTTTAAAATTTTCTAGACAAGCTGGCTAACTGCATCCCAGTTGCTTTAAAAATCATATCTAGACTTCTGAAACTCGAAATCCAATTCCGTAAATTTTTCCTGAAACTAGACTCATCTATCTATCTACTAAAATTTTTCCAGAATTTTTGGTCATTCCAATTAGTACAGTTTATTAGTTAAAGTCTCCCATGTTTCAGGGTTCGACTACTCTGACCTCTGTGTATTATAAATCAGATCTCTCCCTGTACAGAGATTCAATGACTATTCCGTTTGTCTCAAATAAACCTAGACTCAATGAGGAATCTGTACATATAAAGCATGACTTCTAATTATCATTTTAAAATTTATGGTGAATTTCCAAAGTCAGAACAAGGGATCCAGAAATCGTTCTGGCCCTATTTCACAAAATTTTAAATATCTCATACAATATAGCTCATATATCTGTTTTACTTCTTCCATATGAAAATAGACTCATCAAGCTTCGATTCAATAATTTATTCATTAGTTAATTCCATTTCTACTATCTTTAGTGATTTTTCAAATTCACACCACTATTGCTGTCTGAATCTATTTTATGGTAAAATTTACCTATTTCATGGTTTCCATGGATTAGCTAGTAATTTGACATACATAACACCAAATATGATCAACCATGGCATACAGCATAATAATCAAATAGACTTAGACTATTACTCCATCAAAACCGAATTATCAAGGCCAAATCTACTGAACCTTATAACTAAGCACCCATAAGGCTAAATTCAAACTTAGCATTTAAGCCATGTTCGCATGGCTAAAAGTTTACATATTGAGGTTCAAACAAAACATAATAGCCTATACATGCCGTAATGTTCACCTATATAACTAAGAAAAGATACCAAAACGTTGCAAGCTGGTGTGATGACTTTGACGATGATCCAAACACGCAAAATGGGTCAAGGAAATCTAAATAGAAAACAAACAAACACAAACAAACAAAAAAAAATGAGTATTCAACCCAGTAAGTCATAAGCAATAATATACATACCGTTGATATGAGATTACGAGAAAAATAATATAAAATCAATCAATTTCAGTCATACCGAATTATGTTACATTCACATATTTTACTGACCCAACCACAGGCCAAGGCTTACTATCAAATCAACTATCAACCAACCAAATGCTTTAAAACCTTCTCTCAATGTATAAAACAATGTCAAATTATATACACTCATGCATATTCGTTTCAGGCCTCATTTTGATATTTCGATTAATAGCACAAACGCTATATGCTTTCTATATGCTACTTAAACCATCAACCGAATTCGCACACATAGTGCACAAGGATTTTCGCACACATAGTGCCAAGATACACCGCACACTTAGTGCCCCAAAAATTCAATCACGAATTTAACATTCAAATCAGCACACATAGTGCCTTTCAACTACGCACACGTAGTGCTAGTATCGATTCCTTATAGTAAGGCAATTTAATTAACTCAATTGGCACATACGGCCACAATTATAAATGCATATATATATGTATAATCAATCTCATGAAAGCTTATGGACTTACCTTATATAGTTCGAAATGATTTCCAACCGTCTACTCAATATTCTTTGTTTTTCCCTTTGCTTGACTCCCCTCCTTTGGGTTCTTGATCTAGGATAATTAAATTCGGTAGTTTAATCACTTTGCTATATACTTATACATATAATTCAATGATTTTACATCATTTTACAATCACCATTATTCAAGACTTTGAAATTTCCACAAATGTTCATCTAATGCCTCTAGGTCGAATGTAATATTACATCCAAATTCACATAGTTTCTGTTATATCTAATTCTAATGTACATAATCATAATTCAATTCAACATTATAAACCATTATCACCCATTTAGCCGATTATAGGGAATTAACTATAATATCTCTAGGATATACTCTACATGGCCGAATATACCACATTAATTTTTTTAACATTACCTATGTAATTACCTATAGGTTCTTATACCTTAAATTTCACTCATTTAACCTTTTAGTGCCTATTTATCATTCCTTTGATCTTAACCTAAATGACAACTCCCATTCTCCATATGTCAACCGATTATTCATAACATCAAGACTAAAATTTTGCACCTTGAACTTCATACATTTGTAAAAACTTTCATAACTCATTCGCCCCTATCAAGAACAATTTAACATGCAAGGAAAATAATCATAGAGGAAGAAATTAACATTCTAAATAAACTCAATTTTTTTTTGACCGAATGTACAAGGTGCCTCTAAACTACTCATCCAAAAATCTTTACCCCATTCTAGTCATTCCCCTATTGTTCCATACAATATGAAAACAACCCCTAATTCTAACACTTAATCATTCGGCATATTGCCCAAATCACCATAAGAAATCTCAACTTTCTTGACATTACCAAGAGTGCATCCACAATTTAACTTAGCATATTATAAAACCAAATCAACAAATTCAAAGCTTACCTCCTAATAGCTAAAGATGAATGCCAAATTGCTCTAGGTAAATTTTCCTTTATTTTTCATCTTTGTTTCGGCTTTGAGAGAGGTAGGAAAAGAAGATGAACACCATCCTCTTTCTTCCCTTTTATTTAATTCATTTTATTACAATTATTAAATCATTTGTTAATATAAAATTTTTTAAATTTGAATTAGTGAAGCATTATCATTTCTTGGCCGGCCACTATGTTTATTATGGGTAAATTGACATGCAAAACCACTCTTTTCAATGCATGTACTAATAGACCATTGTAAGATTAACCTATCACTTTCCAACAATGTTTCATATAAGTCCATTTTAATAAGTTCACATAAAAATGATCAAATTAATGCATGAAACTTTCACACATGCATTTACTCACATCATAAACACAGAATATAACTTTTAATTACTTATAAGACTCGGTTTCGTGGTCCCGAAACCACTTTCCGACTAGGGTCAATTTAGGGCTGTCACACGGCATCTTGTTCCTCATCTTCACCAAAGTTCACAGTCAGCTCAACTTATCTTTCTTGCCACAATGAGACCTCTATTCAAGCTCTAGTCGTCCTTTTTTCATTTCCTTTTTATTTCCTTTTATATTTGGGCTGCCCTCTAGGGTACAAACCGTCAGCCAATGATTTCTTTTTCCCTAATTTTGAGGTGAATATTCTCTATTACAGGTGTATGTGGGGACCAAACGCTAAGTGCTCTCATTGC
The DNA here is from genome assembly GCF_007990345.1 of Gossypium hirsutum. Lineage (NCBI taxonomy): Eukaryota > Viridiplantae > Streptophyta > Magnoliopsida > Malvales > Malvaceae > Gossypium > Gossypium hirsutum. The sequence goes on from NC_053431.1 coordinate 62,309,650, forward strand.
TGACTGGGTGTTTGTCATTTTTTTCACCAGCATTGCCATGCCAACCTCTTATAATGCCTCTGGAAACCTCCATCCTTTGCTATCCTTCTCCCTTAAACCTACTATTCAGCCACAAGAGAACCTTTCCACAAGCAATTAAAAGTAAAGATGCAATAAAGTAATCACTGTAATGGCCTGATTTTGGGCCTAATCGGAACAGTGGTTTCGGAACCACTATTCGAAGGCCGTAGAAATTACTTTTAATATTATTTTATGTGTCATAGAATGATTATATAAGTATATGAAAATTTTGGTGAATTAATTTTAGCAATTGTGAGCTTAATTTAGAAAAAGGACTAAATCGCATAAAGGGTAAAAGTTTTGTTTTTGCAAGCTAAATGTGTTAACTAGCTAGAGAACCATAAATAGGGGTCTTTAAAGAGAAAATAGACCTTTAGGTAAAGACTTGGCCCGCCATAGAGATAAAGAAATTGAAAAGTCAAAATTGGTGTGTATTAGGTGACTTATTTGGTATTAAAATAAAACAAAAAGGAAAAAGTTGTCATCTTTTCTTCTTTCTTCTTCATCCACTGGAAATACCAGAAAATAGGGGGTTTTGAAAGGTCAAAAATATCAGCCACTCTTCACCCTTGCAAGTAAGTGATTTTGATGTCCTTTCTTGATAATTTTTGTACTTTTGAGACCCTTGTAGCATAATCTAGCTAATAAGGGGACTAATTTGCAAAATGGTTGAAAGTATAGGGTTTTTCATGTAACACCCCGTATCCGATACCGTTGCCGGAGTCGGACACGAGGGGTTAACAGACTTAATTCCCTTATTTTTATAGTCCATTTAAAAATTTCCAGACTAGCTGGCTAACTGCGTCACTGTCACCTTAAAAATCATATCTTGAGTTCCAAAACTCGAAAATCAGTTTCGTAAATTTTCCCTGAAATTAGACTCATATATCCATCTACAAATTTTTTCTAGAATTTTTGGTCGGGCCAATTAGTACAGTTTATTAGTTAAAGTCTCCCCTATTTCAGGGTTCGACTGCTCTGACCTTAATGCATTACGACTTATATATCTCCCTGTACAGGGCTTCAATACTTATGCCGTTTGTTTCTAAAGAAACTAGACTCGAAAATGAATCTATACATATGTGGCATGACTTCTAACTATCTCTGGTTAATTTATAATGAATTTCCTAAGTCCGAATAGGGAATCCAGAAACCGTTCTGGCCCTGTTTCACGAAAACTTTAAAATCTCATAAAATACTGTTCATATGATCTTTTCATTACTTCCCTATGAAAATAGATTCATCAAGTAATTTATTCACTATTTAATTCCATTCTTACTATTTTTAGTGATTTTTCAAATCCACACCACTGCTGCTGTCAGCATCTGTTTTTAAGGTAAACCTTACCTATTTCATGGTTTTCCATGAATCAACTAGAGTTTTCATACATAGCATCAAAATAATCATAATTAACCATTCCCAATGGCTAATCGTTACCAAACATTTCCATACCTCTCAATGAACAACATACAAGACGATTATAATGTTATGCTCAAAGTGTATATAAGCCATTTTCGCATGGCTATCCAAATTTATACAAAACCAAAGGGTACATGACCAACAACAAAAAGGGTAGTCCTATACATGCCATTTTCAGAGTTCAACCAAAAGTGTACCAAAAGGGCTTTGATAGTGTGGACGACTTCGACGTCGACAATCCCGAGTCCGATAGCTGACGAACCAAAATCTATAAAACAGAGATTCATAAAATGGAGTAAGCATTTAATGCTTAGTAAGTTTTGAGCAATAAAATTAGGCACAACTGAAGTATAGCATTCATATAACTAAACGGATAATTTCATATACACATATTCTCAGAAATCAGTCCTACTTCACATTTCCAACCCTTATATTCATACATAAGGGATCAACTTAACCAAAGGCCCGAAAGCTCACTAATCGACTGAGCGGATAATATTTAAACGAAATCACTACTCCAATGCATATACAAAACGTACTTTATCGTTGGGATTTTACGAGCGTATTAATTGAAATTATTACAGCAAGATCGCTCATTCCCAAACCAAGTACCTTCGGGGTTTAGCCGGATATAGCTACTCGTTCAAATGCCTTCGGGACTTAGCCCAGTTATAGTAACTCGCACAATTGCTTTCGGGACTTAGCCCGGTTATAGTAACTCGCACAATTGCCTTCGAGACTTGGCCCGGTTATAGTAACTCGCACAAATGCCTTCGGGACTTAGCCCGGACATAGTAACTCGCACAAATGCCTTCGGGCTTAGCCCGGTTATCAATCCGAATATCCATGCACATATCAATAAATCATGACACATCAATATTTCATTTTCGTAACTAGAATTCAAACACAAGTCACTTATCAAGCATTATCATTTTCAGCTCAAAAGCTACATACAAAGGGCATGATTTTGATTTGCTTATAACATAATCTAATCGAATCATAATCTAAGTTTCATTACTCGAAAACTTACCTCGGATGTGGTCGAACGATTTCGGCGGCTATTCGATCACTTTTTCCTTTCCCTTATCCAACTTTGATCCTCTAAGCTCTTGAGCTTAATAAACAAATAAATTTATTCAATTACTTATCCAACTTTACTATATACAAATATCTATTTATTTAGATTCATTTCGAACTAATATTAGGCAACCGATCATATATTCTCCCCATGGCGATATTCAAACATTGTAGCCAAAGAATCACAATTATCGAATGTTTAACTATGATCGGACAAATGATATTACCCGTATGTCTTCAGCTAATTGCCAAACCTATTGCCTCAATTTGTGTACATATCAAATATAGTAATCCTTACTTGAACTATTAACCAACCTTATCAATGAACAATTATACTTAAAATACCATATATATATATATATATATATTCATAAGTGCATAGATACTATGTTACCAACAATTATTTCCTTGCTTAGCAGCCGAACCAATATACACATTACTCCATATCTACCCGTCACGTTTACTCTACTTAAACCGAATAAACTTGCACATAAGGTCCTTGGCCGAACCTCACTAAAAACAAGTCAACCAAAATCTTAGTATTCATCTTGTGTATAACCTTATTTACCTTCCAAAAATCACAAAAACATCAAACTATTAATGTTTATGTACAAGGCCGAATCTTAACATGATCCAACCTCCAACTCATTCATTTCAATCACTCACACGGCATTTGTTCAATTCTTTAAACAAATCTATGTTTGGCCATTGTACTTATGAGCATTAAAATTTATAATTTGACTACTTAAACCCTTCTCTTCAACAATTATTCATAAAACATAAAGATTATAACCCAATCTCATCCTTTAATAACTAAAACCGAATGCTCAAGCCATCACCAAGATTTCGAAATTTTTGCCATGGGTTGTGTAAGAAATTAGCTAATTAACTCGAAACAAGTTTAAAATTTAAGAATCTAACACAACATACTAACCTCCCCTTAAGCTTAAGGTGACCGAAACCTCTCTTCTTCCTTTCTTCAATTCGGCCAAGAAGAACAAAAGAATGAAGCTCTTTTTTTTTCTTCTTTCAATTCACGGCAATGAAGGGGGCAACCACACACATTTTTTTTGTTTCTCCTCCTACTAACACTAATATGTTATTGCCCATGTTCTTTATTTTATTATTCCTAACATAAGCATTAACATAACATGTTTGTGACATGTTTTGCCCATAACATTTTGTCCACCCTCCTTGTCATGGCCGGCCACTTACTAATTAAGGGGGAAATTGACATGCAAGTCCACCCTTTTGATCTCATGCACTAATAGATCCTTATAGATCGACCTATCACATTTCAAAAGTGTCACACATAAGTCCTATTAGCTAAATTCACATGCAATTGGCTAAATCGAAGCTTAAAAATTTCACACATTCATATTCACATATTTTAGACAATAATCATTATATTCAAATAATTTGGTGACTCAGTTTAGCGGTCCCGAAACCGCTTTCCGACTAGGGTCACTTTAGGGCTGTCACATTTCATGAGAGTATTCATGTGTTTTTATAAATTTTTATGGAATAAAATGAGTCTTGGTTGTGTAATAAACAACTTTTGTGAAAGAAGTTTGCATGAAAACACCTAAAAAGGGCTATTTTGTAAAGTTGTAAAATAAGTTGTAAATGTGTGAAATAATTGAAAATGTGAGTTGTTATAGTTATAAAAAGTATTCGGCTAGGCTTGGTAAAGGAGGAAATTCGATAAAAATCGATTTACGAGCCTAAGGGAAAAATTGTAATTTTTGTAAAGTCTAAGGGCAAAACGGTCATTTTGCCAAATTTTGAATTATAGAATGTTTTAATTAATGTAATTATTAAATGAGTGAATTTTATCATGTTAGATTAAGAAAATCGAGATTTGGGCTTAAATCAGAAAGTACGAGGTTATGGACTAAAATGGAGTAATTGACCGAAATTGCATTCGAGGTAAGTTCGTGTGACTAAATAAACATGTTATCCACGTTATTGTTAATATACTTGAAATATATTTTGCTATGATTGTATTTAATTATATGTTGATGGAATATGACATTCCATTGAAACAAGTTGTAACGCCCTCACGCCCAAGACCGTCGCTAGAGTCGAGCTTGAGGTGTTACTAAACTTAATTCATTAATTAAACAGCTCAAACAATTTATTTTTAAAATTTCCAGACAAGCTGGCCAACTGCATCACAGTCTCTTAAAAATTCATATCTCGAGTTCTGAAACTTGAAATTAAGATCCGTAAATTTTCCTTGAAACTAGACTCATATATCTACCTACTGAATTTTTTTCTATAATTTTAGGTCAATCCAATTAGTACATTTTATTATTTAAAGTATCCCCTATTTCAGGGTTTGACTACTCTAACCCCTGTGTATTACGAATCAGATATCTCCCTGTACAGAGTTTCAATGATTATGACGTTTGTTTCTCATAAAACTAGACTCAATAAGGAATCTTTCCATATAAATAATTACTTTTAATTATTTTTTAAAAATTTTTGGTGAATTTTTAAATTCAGAATAGGGGATTCAGAAATTGCTCTGACCCTGTTTCACCAAAACTTAAATATCTCATAAAATATAACTCATTTACTTATTTTGTTTATTTCAAATAAAAATATATTCATTAAGCTTCAAATAAATATTTTATTTATCATCTAATTCCATTTATACTATTTTTAGTGATTTTTCAAATTCACATCACTACTGTTGTATGACTCTGTTTTATAGCAAATTTCACCATTTTATGGTTTTCCATGGAGTAGGCAATACATTAAGCATACATAACACAAATATAAATTTTGATTAGCCATTCCAATAGCTAATCAACAACAAGCATTTCCACATCACTCATTTACCATATCATAAGATCATTTTCACAAAGTGAGTATAGTGCTATACATTCCACACTCATAACATACAAGCCATTTTACCAATTTAGGTCTTCGGATAGTGTGAGCGAGCCTTCGACCTATCCCGATTCTCAAGTCAGCTTGTCAAAACTACAATGAAGGAAAAGGAGGGAGTAAGCATAAATTCTCAGTAAGTTCACATGCAAATAATAAGTAACATGATCATGCAATCCAACATAAACATCATTAAGACACACATAACATAAGAATACTTACTATCTTACCACAATTTTGTCTCACCAAGTTCTCAACCAGGAATTAAACTCATACCTGTCCATTTTCACTTCTTCAACACATTCATCATCGAATCACTTTCGTTTTAAGTATTCTCCATATTCTCTTAGGATTTTCCCGTTGAACACATCGGAATATAATTTCGGATACGCGGATAGTGTGCACGTAAGTGCTATATTTATAACTGAACAAGCTCAATAGCTTTTAAAATCAATGTAGCCAAGCTACCACGTAACCCGCCCATAAATGAACTCAGACTCAACTCAACGAGCTCGGTCGTTCGCATCCATAAGTGAACTCGGACTCAACTCAACGAGCTCGGATGCCTAGTTACATCTCACGAACTCGGACTCAACTCAACGAGTTCGGAACTCAACCATCCTAGTGACATGTCACTTGTACCCTAATCTATTCCCAAGGTTCAAACGAGATTCTTTTCAATTACACATTTCGATCACCTTCTTTGGAATATAGAAATCGATATTTGCTAACATCTCATACTTATTAAATTGTTCACATAATTTGCATATCACCAAATAATAATTCACAAAACATCATATTTCATGATAATAAGTATCATGTCATATAAATAACATTAAATCACTTAAAATAAAAATTATGTTACCTTATTTACACATGAACTTACCTAGATACAAAATATTAGCAATCGAGCCTATTCCTCGTAAACTTTATTTTTCCCTCGATCGCGACTTGAATCTCGTTTCTCTTGATCTATAATGCCAAATTAATTTATTTAATACATACATTCATCAAAACAGCCCCTAATATGAACTTTGTCAAAATTACCATTTTACCCCTAAACTTTCACATATTTACATTTTTGCCCCAAGGCTTGTAAATTAGACCTCATCCTATTTTCTTATGTCTTATGACATGCTGATCATTTTTCCCTTCTATAGAAACATCAAATTCACACTCTAGCATGTACTTATGAATATTAGGTATTTTACCGATTAAGCCCTTTTACTCGTTTTCACTTAAAACCGAGTAGCACAAGTTGTCTAACATAATTTAAAACCTCCTATTCTATCATAAAACACCAAAATACACAAATTTCACCTATGGGTATTTTTCCAAAAATGAACCCTAGGTTGAATTATTGCTAGCATAAGCTAAATCGAGCTACCAAGATTTCAAAAACATAAAAATCATTAAAAACGGGACTTGAAATCACTTACTATGAAGCTTGGAAGTTGAAGAAACCCTAGCTGTGGAGAAAGGTAAGATTCGGCCAAGGCATGGAGAAGATGAACACATTTTGGCCTTATTTTCCCTTTTAATTAATTTTAATTACAAAATGACTAAAATACCCTTAATACCTTTCTTTGAAAATTTTTATATACAAGCCCATTTTTGTCCAAAATTTTAGAAATTGGTCAAATTGCTATTTAAGACCTCCTCATAAATATTCCAAAACAATTTCATACTGAATGTAAGTTTTGCAAATTATTCAATTTAGTCCCTAATCTCAACTTAAGCACTTTATGCATAGAATTTCTTCACGAAATTTTCACACAATCATGCAATCATATCATAAACCTTAAAATAATTATAAAATAATTATTTTTATCTCAGATTTGTGGTCATGAAACCACTATTCCGATTAGGCCCTAATTCGGGATATTATACAAGTTGTACGTAAATAATGCAAAATTCAATGTTATCATGTATTATACGATTAGTATAGTATGAATTGTTGATTTGTATGGAGAATGAGAATTTATATAATAAAGACTTTCGGTTGAACATGAGGAATAGATTTGGATATTCATGCCATGACATTAGGTGATATGTGTGCTAGTGTAAGACATGTCTGGTACATGCATCGGCCTCGAGATATACAAGCCATTGTAAGACATGTCTGGGACATGCATCGACATTGAGACGAGAGCTAGTGTAAGACATGTCTAGGACATGCATCGGCCTCGAGATATACAAGCTAGTGTAAGAACTGTCTGGGACATAGCGTCAGCTTGTTGTGTGTCAGTCTAAGACCTGTCTAGGACATGCCATTGACTTTGATGTGCTAGCTAGTGTAAGACCATGTCTGGGACATGGCGTCGGTATCTTATCCCATGTTTGGGGCTATTAAATATCCTGTAGTATTCCAAATGGTTCAACGGGAGATTTACGGTTTATATCGAAATGAGAGAACTTATGACCATATGGTGAGTGGTATAGGTACTTACATGAAATTGATGAGATGTGAATTCAATTCATGTTGTATGATTAGAAAGGAATGAATATGAGTATGTTGAGTAACATAGGTATGTATGCCAAGCTCATGAGAAATGATTTCGGTTTATGATGCACATTGGGTGAAGATGTAAATAGGTAATTCATGCCTATGAGAATGATTTTGTGATGACTTTGTGATTATAGGTCTATACTTCTGATGTATAAATATGTATCTTTACCAATGTGGTGAAAATGAATTAATAAGGTGTGATAAACTTAGTATCATTAATTTACACTAAAATAGTTTTGGATAGCAGCAACAATCCAAATTTGAAAATCCACCAAAAATTGTGAAAATTGAGTTAGAGGCTGAATAAAATATTAAATTAAAGCTTAATTATTCTAGTTTCACATAGGAGAAATGATGTAAGCAAAGGAGTTTCATATTATGAAATATTTAAACTGTTACGAGACAGAGTTAGAATGATTTCAAAATCCCCTATTCTAATTTGAGAAAATCATTGAAAATTGTAAAAAAATAATTATGGGTTATAATTTATATGCTTAGAATCCTTGATGAGTCTATTTTCAATATAAATAGATGGTAAGATTATCCCAATATCGTATTATGAGATAATTAATTTTTAGTGAAGAGGGCTCGGAACTATCAGATAGCAAGAAAGGGGTAACTTTAAAGAATAAACTGTACTTATTGGCTAGACCAAAAATTCTGAAAATTTTATGGTAAGAAGGTATGTAAGTCTAGTTTTAGGTAAAATTTGTAGATCTTAATTTGGGATTCCGTATCTCCTAATATAAATAATTTAGTGACTATGACTCGAGAAAATAGCTTGACCTGAACATAGGTAAATAGACAATTATGAGAGTATTACCTTGAAATCATGTTGTAAGAATTGGTGGAAGCATATTGATAAATTGCTTATTATTTTTATATGGACTTACTAAGCGTGAACCTTACTCCCTCATTTCCATTTCTTGTAGCTTTGTCAGGTTAGCTCGGGGTTGTAGATCGTCGGAGGCAGCATCACACTATCAAGTCACTACCTTTGAGATAACGAAGCACATGTTAGAAATTTTCAAGTGAGTGGCATGTATAGGGATCTAGTTTTATGACATGTACTATCATGATTTTAGCCAAATGTATTGGCTTATATTAAGTTATATGTATTTGGTCATGAGATGTGGCTCATATTGATTATGGTTTGTAACTCTAGCTATTCATGTTATGTCCAATGTTTATGATGTGATTATGTTTGGTTTCCATGCATGGTTGGTAATATGACATGTGTGTTGGATGTATGCTCTATGACCATTTGAGGTGATGATAGTTACGTAGTAATTGTATGTTATAAAAATAACATGAAGATGGTTAAATATGACTGCCCGAGGGGTAAGTTGGTAACCTAGCATAATAGTAAAAGTGGTCACCAAAATGACGGGTCTTATGAATGTGAGTTAATGAATCTAGACTTGGTATTTTATGAGTAGGTGCATTACATGTAATAGGACATGTCAATGTTATGAATGTGTCTTACTAATGGGTGTTTAATCACTAAAATGATGCCATGATTTGTGATTTTGATGTGCATAAGGCTGTAAGGGATTATGGGTAACATGAAGGCTTGGAAAATAGCCTAAGTGTTGGCCACACGGGCTGAGACACAGCTATGTGTCTCAACCGTGTGAGGGACACGACCTGGAGACACGGGCTTGTGGCCCGGCCGTGTGATTTGATGTGCATGCTGACGTCATAATAGAGAGTTACACGGCCTGAGGACACAGGCGTGTCAAAGACACACGGGAGGGTCCATATGTCCACACGGGCATGTGACCCTGTTTCATAGGTAAATTTTCTAAGTCTTCCTGGAACTTCTCAAAGTTCTCGATTTAGTCCCGAATCAATCTTGATGTATGTTTTGGGCTTCCTAGACCCAAATAAGGGACGACATGCATGTGTTTAAAAAGCTTTGAATTAAAAGAAATTTTATGGCCTAGTTTTTGCATGTATATGTATGTTTAAGTCCGGTAATGCCTCGTACCTTGTCCCGGCGTCGGACACGGGTAAGGGGTGTTACAATCACCATCTCAAGTTCTTAGATGCACTGCTCGATTGACTAGAAATGATCATGCAATTACCTAAAATGAAGCTAATGTTACTTAAGTGCAAGCAATTAATTAAGTCTAAAAGTATGAATTATAACTCTTTTCGAGAGTTATCAGCAACTCATCAGGAAAAATATCCAAAAAATCCTTTACTGTCTGAATATCAATGACAGAAGGTTTTTCAGAACCAGAGTCAAACACAAAGGCCAGATACGCCTCACACCCTTTTCGAACCAGGTGTTCAGTTGTAAGAGTGGAGATTACATTAGAGAGGTAATCTTGACGCTCCTCGATCATAACCATCTCAACATCCTTATATGATCTTAGAGTTACCCTCTTAGAGGCACAATCTAAATTGACTTGATGTTCCACGATTCAATCCATTCCCAGAATTAGATTAAACTCTCTAAACAAAAATTCCATCATGTTAGCCAAAAACGCCACACCCTAAATCTCTAACAAAACCTATCTATACACTTTATCAACTTGGATCGACTGGCCCAAAGGACTAATTACAGAAATCCCCCTAGCAGTACTCTCAGTAGATATACTTAGATTTACAGAAACATTGGTAGCTATATACGAATGAGTAGAACTAATATCTATCAAAGAAAAAAACAAAATAAAATGGATAAAGAACATACATGCTATAATGTCGACCTCGTCTCTGTCCTCACAGCGCCTCGCTGCATGCACAAAAATAGGTTGTCGTGCCTAAGCCTGACCTGCACCTCTGCCTAATGCTCTCGGACCTTGGCTAGAACCGCTACCACCCTTGATTGTACCACAGCCACCCCTAAGTGGCCGCTAAGATACTCTCGATGGTGGAACAGAACCTGAAGCCAGAGCATGTGCAAAAGCTTGCACCTAATCAGATCGCTAGCGACAAATTTAGCTGTGCAGAAGCATTCTCTATTGATCCACATCGAAAATAAACCCCCAATTTCTTCCAGCACTCGTCCAAATGCCATCTCCCATAATCGCTACTGTAACACCCCCTAACCCCAAGCCGTCATCGGAATAGGGCTACGAGGCATTACTGGACTTATACACTAACATTTATACAAAATCTAGTTATAAACTTTACATTCCAGATCAATTCTTATCAAATTTCATCTTAAAGTCCTTAATATGGGCCTACAGGGCCGAATATATGTTTTAAAAGTGATTCGGAACTAAACTGACAACTTTAAAAAAATTTCCTTGAAGATAGGGGCATATGCCCGTGTGGCCTGGGACATGCCCGTGGGTAGATCTGATTTTCTCACATGGTCGTGGAACTAACCTATGGCCAATTCTAACTTTTCCACACGGCCTGGGCACACGCCCATGTGACTTGGCCGTGTGAAAACATGATTTTTGACCATTTTAAAGCTATTTTCACATACTAAACACACCTAATTCATGCCCAAAACATTTACTTATAAATCTTGATCAAATAACATTCATCAAACCTTTCAAACTTAGCAAATTCTCATTCATTCATTTCATTACTTCTTAAGGATTATGCACCACATTTACATTCAAAATACAAAACATTTACAAGTGAAAAACACCAAACCTAGTACATGCCACATTTCTAAAAGATAGATACATCACCAAAATTGAGCTGAGGTCAGGATTGACTCGGATGCTTGACTGAACTTCAACTTTACCTAGCCTGCACACAGAAAACAACCGTACACTGAGTATTGGAAATACTCAGTGGTATTATCATAATTCAAATTATAACAACAATAAAATATCATAACGTACATAGATAATTAGCAAATCATACATGCAAATCATACATACAAATCATACATATAAATTCATACCAAACTATCATATTTCCATTATATCATTTCCAATGATAGATCCAATAAATCATAAATGATATTTCAAATAACTCATCAACCTTTAATTCATCTCTCAACCACATATAATTATTCAATTCACATTTCAAATATGAACACTTCATGCACCTTTGGTTCATGCCTTCAATCCCTTTACAAATTTCATTTTACATTCCATCATACATTATCACTTTCTCATTTTATTTGATAGCTCGATTAATCAAATTCATTTAATATTATTATTTCACTTATTTTAGCCTATTAACATACTCTGATTTTGGCAGATACACGGATCCAACCAAACACACCAGAATGGCGACCAACGCCTCATCGGATAGTTCGAAGTAAATAAGTGACGACCAACATCTCATCGGCTAAGCCGAAGCAAAGTGGCGACCAACGCCTCATCAAATTCATCCGAAGTAAATAGGACACACTAAGTGTCTCATCGACTCGAGGTCGAAGAATCCCTGAACTCTTCCTATCCTATGGCATGCCAACTATATCCACCCTAGCCCGACTAGTTAATAGGGTATCAAAATCACATATTCATACCACTTTCACTTTCAGTTGATCGTAATCATTTGAATTCAAATCCATCGCAATAACAATTCAATCACAATTTCAAATTCACCACAAATCATTACACAATTCAATTTCACATATGTATACATTCATCAATCAAATCCAATTCTCATTCAATTCAAATATCACTACTTACTTCACATTCAAATTCCATACACATATATTAAAATTAAACATTTAATAAGAAATAACTTGAATTATGATAAAACAAACCGATATTTTTCTCGAGTTATTCCTCGATCACTTTTTTCTTTCCTTCGTATTCGACGTCTCGGTTTCCTTGTTTGCTACGAAAATTAGCATAAGTACAATTAATTAATAACACACATATTTTATATAAAATAATAACTTTTCATGCAACTTTTACCTAAATCCCAAATTTGTCCTAACCATTTTCATCTTCTCTCTTTTTACAATTCACATTATTTTCTTATTCAATTTCCATCAAAACTTCAATATAACCATCAAATTTTCATCATTTTTCCATAATTTCAAATTTCTTCCAATTTAACCCCTAAAATTCAAAACTTATAGGCTAGTTCACAAATTAGTCCTTTAATTAATTCTAATCAACAATTCTATCAATTCTATCCCTAATTTCATCATTTATTCAACATAAACCCTACTCAAAAGTCTATAACTTTCAATATTTCCACACAAATTCAAGAGTACTTTACTCTAAGACTCTAAAAACATCAAAATCACAAAGAAATGGACTTAATTGACTTGCCAATTTAACTTCCAAGTTTTCAAACCCTAATTTCTCCTTTTTCTTTTCTTCTTTATTTCTTTCTATTTCGTTTGGTTCCCTGTAACTTTTTCTTGCTTTTTCTTTCTTTTATTCATTTTTATTTCATTTTATTTACTTAATTAATATTTAATTATAAAATATCTATATAATAACAAATAAAAATAGTACATGTGTATTTATACACACATGTACACATGTGTTATTTATCACCATACAATTGTAACTATATCAATTAATAGATAAAATATAATAATAATAATAATAATAAGTAAATATCTTTTACTTAATAAATAAGTAAATATATATATGACATTCATTTGTACTAATAATTTAAATACACATATATTTATTCTCTATCTTACACATGTCACTAATTTGGTTTAATTACTAATTTAGTCCCTTGTCATTTTTTTCTATTTTAAAATTAATCTTTTATGCTCTATTCGATTTAGTCCTTTTTAATAATTACTTCTAATTAAACTAAATTCACCTAATCAAAATCTAATTCAACCATAACTAACTTCATAAATATTTTTAATAAATATTTACGGACTCGTTTTCCTAAGACGGAGGCCCTAAATTCACTTTTTCGGTGCCCGTGAAATATGGGTCGTTATAGCTACAGTTTTGAATCTCAGTCGATGCAGCTGGAGCCTCAGTCCTCAGAGTTCCATCAAATCTAGCTCGTTTATTAGGGCTCTAAACAGAGCTAGAGGGACCCGAATCCCTCTTAAGCTTACTCTAACCTCTTTCTCGGTCTCTCCTCTCATGCTCAGTGTGCTTCACCTTCTCAACTATCTTCTCCTTACAACTAAGGCTATAAAAACCCGCTCCCTTTGAGAAGCTATCAAAACTCTCAAGTCATACCTTAATCCCTGTAACATCCCAAAATAGGGCCTAGTTAGAATAGTGGTTTCAGGACCACAAATATGATTGTTTTTATGATTGTTATGAGGTTTATAATATGAATATATGTATGTTTTAAAGTTTCATGAAGAAATTCTAAGTATAAGGTGCCGAATTGGAAATTAGGGACCAAATTGAATAAGTTGCAAAATTTGTGTTTTAAAAGAAATTTGTATGAAATTGCTTTGGATTATTAATTAGGAGGTCTTAAAGAGAAATTTTCCCAATTTCTAAGTTTTTAGACAAAATGGGCTTGCATGGAAAAATTTGAAGGAAAGGCACTAAGGGCATTTTGGTCATTTGGTATATTAATGAAATAAAAAGGGAAAATAAGCCAAAAATCAGCTCATTCTCTCCATGTTGCTGCTGAAATTTTAGGGTTCTCCATAGCTAGGGTTTTCAAGCTTTCCAAGTCTATAGTAAGTGCTCCCAAGCCCAGTTTTTAATGTTCTTCGTATTTTTGAAATCTCGGTAACTTGCTCTCTCTATTTCTACCCATATTTCATGCAAGGGTTCATGTTTAGAAATTTACCCATGCATGATAAGCTTATGTTTTGATGATTTATGGAGGGATATGATAGTTTAAAGGATGGTAAACAACTTTTACTAAGTAGATTTTCATGAAAAGGGCTTTAAGGACTATTTTGTAAAAGTTGTAGAAAAGGGTAGAAAACTGTAAATGGAAGGAAAATTTGGGATGTTATGAACATGAAAAAAATGTTCTGCTAGGCTTGGGTAACTAAGAAATCCTATACATTGTATTATTCGAGCCTAGGGACTAAATTGCAAATATATGAAAGTATAGGGGTAAAATAGTAATTTTACCTAAATATGAATTTTGGATCGTTTTGAGTAATGTAAGTATCAAACGAGCTAAATTTAGTATTATAGATTAAGAGAATCGAGATACGGGCCTTGATCGGGGAAAGAACAAGGTTTACAAGGTTTAGGCTCGATTTCTAATATTTTGTACCTAGGTAAGTACATATGCAAATAAATACATTAATTATTGTTATTAAATGATTTATTGATATTTGTATGATTAACATGCTTATTTGGCTAAGTTGATAATATAACATGTTTTGATGCCTTACTATATGATTATGAGACGTTGGCCATGTGAAAGAAACCATTTACGCGAGTACATTCGGTAAAGGTCTGGAAGTCTAAAATCCTGTTTAAACCTTAGGAATAGTTGAGGATACAGGTGACATGTTACTAAGATAGTCATGTGTGTTATGAGCTCATTTAATATGTGATACATGCTAGGGTCCGGGTGCTGCGTATCCTGAGTTGTATTCGGATACTCTATTAGCTCTTTGAGTAGCCCCGTTAAGAGCGACATGTGATTCTGTGATATGAGGCACTTTGGTGTACTCTCTGTTAGGTAGCCAAGACTACATTCAGGCACTTCTGTGCATTTCTTCCATGTGTCCGAATCATATTCCAAGTGTTCAATGGGTAACATAATATGAATTCTGAAAGTAAAATTTAAGTAAGCCATATATGTGCAAGATGGCACAGGTATGTACTAAAACCCTATAATGACTTATTATATAATGATATTATGGAAAGATATGTATTTGGATAAGCATGAGCATATGAATATGGAAGGTAAAGTATATATATAACATGATGAAAAGTATCATAATGGATAAGTAATTATGCGTAGATTATCAATAATTGCAAATATGTAGATTATTTGTATGTGTACTTACTAAGATTTATAGCTTACCCTCCTCTCTTTTCCCTTCTCTTTGATACGTCGAGTTAGCTCAAAGGATAAGGAGACGTCAGAGCTTGGATCACACTATCTTCAAGGATTTTGGGTATAAAAGGGTTCAATTATTTTGGTCATGGCATGTATAGGAAACTTGTCAATTTTGTGTATATGTGTCATGTTAAAGTAGCCAAGTGTAATGGCTCATTTGGGCATTGATTATTTTATGTGTGGCCATGTGATTTGGTCCATATTAATGATCAGGATGTATCCCTAAGTTTACCTTTGCATGCATTCTAGGATGTGTATGTGTTGGTTTGATGGATGACTATTTATTTACTAGTATGTGGTTGCATGATTTAGCACTCATAATGGATTGATAATAAGGAATATGGTAAATCATGAAATTGGTGTGGAATGACTAAAAGATAAGGTTGTGTGAATACAAATGGACTAGTATAAAAAGGGGTCATAATGATGCTATAATGTTGTATGTTTAAGTGTCCAAATATATCATGAGATATGCCATTGAACATATGGAAGTGTATAATTGTTTAAGGGTGACTAATGGCTTGGAGAGTAGCCTCCAAATGGTCCACACGGACAGAGACACGGGCATGTGTCTAGGTTGTTTCTAACACACGGTCAGCGCCATGGGCATGTCGTTCTGCCATGTGTCCCCTACACCTTGAATTTTAGGTTAACATGCATGGTAGTAAACACACGGGCAGAGACACGGCCGTGCGTCTCAACCGTGTGGAGGACACGACCTCTGGCCACGGGCGTGTGCTTGGTCGTGTCCCTCAAATTTGTATGATGACGTCATAAACAGAATGCTTGCTAAAATCACATGGACTACCACACGGGCGTGTCCCAGGCCGTGTGAGGAACACGGGCCAAGGACACGGGCGTGTGCTCAGCCGTGTGAAAACCCCTGTAGGTTCGAATTGGAAAATAAATCCAATAATTCCACATAGGTGTGGGACATGGGCATGTCCCCAAGCACACGGGCGTTTGCATTGCCTTCACACGGGTGTGTGAGGCTTTAACCTAGAAATTTTCTTAGAATTTCCATGAGTTCTCGGTTTAGTCTCGAACTGCTAATGATATATGTTTTGGGCCTCGTAGGTCTATAATAGGGACAAATTGACTTTAATTGATTGGTTTTAGTTTGAATGAAATTTTGTGGTCTGGTTCTGTATGTTTGGTTCTGCTTAAGTTCGGTAATGCCTCGTACCCTGTCCCGGCTTCGAATACAGGTAAGGGGTGTTACAATCCCCCTTGAACCGGATACTCCTCTCATAGTCATTCAGAACCAGACTGTGAGCATACCTGCTCAATCTCAAAAAATTGACCCTATACTCGGCCACAAACCTCTCACCCTGAACTAAGTTCATAAACTAGCATCTACGAGCCTCTACATAACTCGCTCTCACATACTTGCTCTAGACGACGATCTTGAAGAACTCTCACGTAATCTGTTCAAGCTCGGTGCCCTACAAAACTTTCAACCACCGCTAGTAGGCCTCATCTTAGAGAAGAGATACAACACCCATCAGTTTCTGTGTGGGAGTCCAATTGTGTCGTTTATAATACGCTCAGTGGCTTCTAAGCAGTACCCGACCACTATAAGGGTGACTATTGTGACACCCCTAAACAACTCAACACCATTCGACCAGAGTCGTTCAGTAACCGACTCTTAGCCCCTAGATCCAAAATGGGTCCCAGCAACCCTTTTCAAAACACGCAACATAGCCTTGAACAGTATGTCATCCCCGACTATCGGAGTCTAAGACCCGGTCTCATCAGTAGGAGTACCAATGGTCTCGCTGGTCTCTAAATTGGGCATACTAACCATAGAGGATGACTCTGCTCGAGCTTCTCCTCGGTGTCAACGATGCCTACATGAACCACATCCATGACTACCGTACGAACTCATTATATCCACTTATCTACAATGTTAGAAGTTTGCAACTCAGTTTAGAATTCTCATCAAATAGTTTATTTCACAATCCACATCACAGTCTATAACTAAAACCACAAGGTCAGTAGTTATAGTAGTTTTCTAGCTAGTTAGTCTAGCTAACGTAAAAAGACTTACAAGTTCAGTGTCGGAGACTCTGTCTTTTATAAAATCCATTTTCAGAGTTACTCAAATAATTTTTTCCTTTCAAAACGTATTTTAGAAAAATAAAAGCCTAGAAACACAGCCCAAGTTTTGTAAACTTGGCTTTGATACCACACAATATAAAACCACATACTCGATCTAAAAGTTGAGACCAACTCTAGAGGCTACATCAATTGATATTAAAAACAAACCAACCTTTAAGTATTTTAAAGTTCTTCATACAGAAAACATTTAAACAGTTAAACCAACATAAAAATCTGAGCTTACAAACCGTAGGTCAAAATAAAACATACGTTAGTTCAAATTTTAAAAAAATTAAAATATCTAAAAAAGAGAAATGACCGAGCTCCTGGTACATCGAACCTCCTGAGTCTATGGGTTACCTACAATTCAGACAACAAATAGAATGATTTTTTTTAACTAAATGTGTGTAATAGGTATAAAAGCAAGACATCAATATAAAAGAAACAGTAGTTTCTCAAATTTGGATACAGAATCATAAACAAATGATACTCAGTATAACCGTAATAGTTCAGATAAGATGCAGAACAGATCAAATACAGATGCAGAATAGATCAGAATCAAATGCAGTTTCCTACCCCTATCTGCTACACACCATCTCCAACCATCCCAACACACCATATAAGGTATCAAGTACTCATCCAACCCTACACACCAATTACTGTTGGTATGACACATTTCAGAGTGATTACAAACTAGTTATCAGATCAGTATGAGATAAATCGTTAGAATCAGATACAGTTTTTCTGTTTAGCCATTCAGTTTGACAATCATTAAACTATCAGCACTTCCTTCTTTATACCATTCTGACCTAATACAGATGTTGATTATAGATATTAGATATCAAGGATATACATACAGTTATCCAAATACAATTCATAATCAAATAATACAGATCATTATCATTTAACGGTTATCGCATCAATTATACATATAAATAATTGATTATTCCGCCTTAAAATATTGGATATCAGTAATACAGTCTAATTTAGATCATATAGACCTAGCGAAAGGCCCATGTTCAATTCAAATGACACTTACAACCCTAGGGAAATTTTCAGTATTTTTTCCCACACACCCGTATGGATTAGCACGACCTTGATGTTTGGCCCGTGTGGTCCATACGGTCTAGCACACAGCCGCATGGCTCAAAACAATGAGTTACATGGTCTGACACAGCGCCAAGCACATGCTCGTGTGACTCACAACCTCTAACATTGCCTAGACACAAACTCGTGTCCCTATCCTGTGTGACCTTAAATCCAAAGTAATGAGTTACACGGCCTAGACATACACTCGTGTCCCTAGCTCATGTGACCCAAAAATACAAACATTGAGTTCCACAGCCTAAACACACGGCCCTATCCGTAGCCTGTGTGCCTCCAATTCAAAAATAGTGAATTACACAGCTTGGCACATGACCTGTGGCTCACATGACTTGCCGACCATGCGGCATCGACAACCCTATTTTTCAGTGTTCAAAACTTGCAAAAAATTGGGTTTTCATTACACACTTGTTAGAAATTCGATGTAGAACAATGATAAATGACCCAAAGCCCTAAAAACGGCAATCAGAATTTTAATCAATGGTAAAAATGAAACACTTCGCATAAACAATAGTCAACCAACTATGTCGGAACTTCGATGCAAACTCCCAACACAAAAACAACCATTACATCCGTACGATATAATAATTTACAAATCTAAGTTGTCTAGGGAACGGTTTTCCTCGGTACCTTCTCTTAACGAACACCAATTGAACATTCAAGGAAAGAATTCGAGCAATTTAATCAAAAAAACCAATTTTTGACCAAAAGCGAACAACAACGAAAGTTAGCAGAAATTTAACACTAGAACTTACAGAATTAACATTTACTCAAAGAACAATGAAAAATGAAACTTTCTCGACCACAGCAGTAAAAATTTAACAAGCAGAACTCAAGAATCTATATGGCGAAAAAGAAGAGAACAAAAAGAAAAGAAAAGAACAAAAAGAAGGGGAACGAGAAAGGAAAGAAGGAAGGTACGTTTAAAATAAAAAAATATATATATTTCAAAAGCAAAACTAAACTAATTCTGCAAAGTAGTTGAAACATATCTTCGCTTCGCTTACATAGAGACTCGAACACAAAGCTAAGGGATATACAGAAGCTTAACCATTAAACCAGCAAGCTCATTCTTGATATATATTAACATTGAATTAAACCTAAGTCGAACGTTCAGGGATAAAGGTTGAACGAAAAGAATAATAAACTTTCCTAAAAATAAGATTTGAACCCCTGACCTTAATCACACAGTAGAACACTTAACCACTAAAGTAAAAACTTAATTATTGATAGAAACTAACAACAACTGTTTAAAAATTTGGAGTGTTACATTGCATATCATTATTTTTCTTTAACTCATGCATTTAAATAACTTATGTTATGTTATAATGATCGTATTATGGAAATACCACAGAGTTATACTCAGCATGCAGTTTTTTTTTGTATAGGTTAGGTCTTAGTTGTGTAAGCTTATCGATATCAACATGTGGAAGAGATCACGTACTAAAAAAGTTGGTGGTGTTTTAATTTGTTAATGGCAGGTACCTAAGGGAGTCATGTGTTTATATAATGTTATATTGCGGATGATGTTGAGATTTTGAATACCATATGTATATATATGTTGGAAATGGTCTTTTCTAATGGTGTTATTGTTGAGTGATTTAGGCATATATATTTAATAGCTTAAATAGAAAATAGGTAGCATGCTATGTAATAGGTTTGGTCAAATAAATAGTTTTAAGGAATGAATGGTATGCTTATGTTAGGCTTAAATAATTTGGTAAGTTTTGGTGCATATTTGTAGGGTTGATATTGAATCATTTTGAAATGCTTGTGTAACACCTTGAAATTGGGGTCACACGCTTGTGTGGCTTGGGACACGCCCTTATGGGTAGGCCATGTGATTACACACGCTTGTGTCCCTAACCCATGTAATTCTCTATTTATGACGTCATCAACAAATTGAAGTCATACGGCCAAGTCACACGCCCGTGTGCTTAGGCCGTGTGTGCGATTTAATTTTCATAATTTTTCATAAAATAGATGCAGACTTCACACATCTTGGGCACACGCCCATGTCCCTAGGTCGTGCCCTTCACACGGCTGAGACACATGGTCGTGTCCCTGCCCGTGTGGCCAATTTAAAACTAAAATTCAAGATGCAGGGGACACAGCTGGATCACACACCGATGGGGGAAGCCGTGTGTCACACACGGCCTAGACACATGCCCGTGTGTCTACCCTGTGGACAAAAATAAGGCTATTTACCAAGGAATTTTGCCACCCTTACTTGCACCAACCTACACAACAACAAGCAACACCCAAGCATACACATACAATCAATTCAGCCACAACCAAGTCATCCACACATCAATTACATGTTTTTTGCTATCTCATACAACATCTCATACTTATCATCTTAAACCAAGCAAAATCCATATTCATGAAAGAAATATTCATATTTATATATACTTAACCAATATTAGCCAATTTCAATGGCCATTTACAAAATGAATCATCAACCATTATAAGCCAACAAATTTGGCCAAATCGAATATGATACATAACAAAATGACCAAGTCCCTATACATGTCATAACTTAAAATAATATAATCATAAGTACCCAAAATGATAATTTGATAGTGTGAATGGATCTCCGACCATCTTCGATCCCCGAGCTGGCTTGGTGACACTATAAGACAAGGGAAAAAGAAAGGGGAGTAAGCTTTAAAGCTTAGTAAGTTCCTATACAAATAATAGGTATCATTAAACACACTTTAACATATAATTAATGCAGTAAATTAACGTAAATGTTATTGTAAATTTCATAATCAAGCTTAGCATAGATGTTATTAATACCTTAACATCATAACTTACTCAATCAAACCATACCGTAGGTTCATCACATATCGATCTCATTAAGCATGAATTTTATGTACAAACCTGTACCAAACTTGCAACTTACCATAATGTTTCACAACATACCATAGTCTTTCACAACTTAAACTTTACCGTTAAGTTTCCGGCTGAACCACTTAGAATACTAAAGGATACTCGGGAAATCTCACACCATAGTATCATACCAATGCCATATCCTAGATATGGTCTTACATGGGATCTCATATCGATGCCAATAGCCCAGCTATGGTCTTACACAAAATCTCATATCGATGTCATATCCCAGATATGGTCTTACACGTAATCTCAACTAACCCTAATATCATGACATTTGTATCTTAACTATTCCTAAGGTTCAATCAGGATTTTCTTACTAGTCGAACTTTGTTGAATTCATTCAAAGAGTAAATCACAATTCATACAATAATAACACAATTAAAGCATAAATAATAATGCATTATTTATATATGAACTTACCTCAGTACAAAAAATAGTAGAAAAGGATCTAATCGTCAAAAACCTTATTATTTCCTCGATCAAGGTCCGAACTTCGTTTTTCTTGATCTATAATAGTAAATTTAACTTATTTAATATTCACATTACTCAAATTAGCCAAAAATTCCTATTATGGCAAAAATTAAACTTTTGCCCCCCAAACTTTGACATATTTACATTTTTTCCCTAGGCTTATAAAATGAAATACACTCAATTTCTTTGTTATCCAAGCCTAGTTGAACCATAAACATGCTCAAATCAACCCATATTTTTCATCAAATCAGATTTTTACTACCCATTTTACAACTTTTTACAAATAGGTCCTTTTTATATATTTTTACTAAAAATTGCTTAGTAAAAGTTATTTATCACACCTTAAACATACAATATCTTCCATCAAGCATCAAAATAAATGCATGTCACACATGGGTAAATATTTAAACATGAACCCTACTTCAAAAAAATGGTAGAAATGGAAAGATCGGGCGAATACTACTTCAAAAACGTAAAGAGCATTAAAAACGAGGCTAGGATGTACTTACAATCAAGCTTGAAAGTTGAAGAAACCCCAGCTATGGTGACCTTCTAAATTTTGGCACTTGGAGAAGAAGATGGAAGAATTTTTGCTTGATTTTTCCATTTTTGTTCTTTTATTAATCAAATAACCTAAATGCCCTTTTTGCCAAACTTTAAAATTTTATCTCACCATATCCATTTTTGTCCACTAACTTAACAAATGGTTTAATTATCATATAAGGACCTCTAATTTAAAATCTCATAGTAATTGGACACCTTTAGCATATAGAACTCAACTTTTTTACTTTTTACAATTTAGTCCTTTTTACTAAATTGCGTGCCCAAACGTCAAAATTTTCGAACGAAATTTTCACAAAATCATTTCGTGAAACTGTATACCATAAAATATAATAAAAATAATTTTTTTCTATGTCAAATTTGAGGTCCCGAAACCACTATTCTGACTAGCCCTAAAATCTGACTTTTACAAAAAGTTTTAAAAAACTTCTCTCACATTCTGTTTTCATTCTCTTCTCCTCTGATGCTAGTTTTCTTTATTTTTCCAAATTGGAAATTTTATCTTCTTTTGGAAACGACGTTTTTTGCTAACATTTTTCCATTTTTTCTTCTGCATCTTCGTTCGTTTAGGATTCGAGTAGGAGAAGCATAAGTGTGCTTTTTTGAGTATTGATTGTTTTTTACTCTTAGTTATTCTTATTTTTGTTTGATCGATTCTGCTTATAGGTTCTTATGTATTTTTGTAATCAGGTTTCAGATTAGTCTTCGTGGGGGTGTTTTTGAACGACTCTTAGTGTTTTGAAAGTGACTTTCAGGTGTATATCCTGAACGATCTAAATTAGGGGTGAGATTGTAGTCGAATTTTAGGTTTTGCAGCAAATTTTAGGGTGGTTTTTGGACCATATGGGTGGTCACATGGGCGTTTTTTGCATACGGACGATCCATACGATCATGTGTTGCTTAGAAATTAGGTTATTTTATTGTCACACTATCTGGGATGGGTCACACGGGTTGGCCACATAGCCATGTGACCTATGTTAGGAAAATTGACAGTGAATTAATAGATGGTACATATGGGCATATGGATTGGCTACACGGGCGTGTGTCTTGGCCATACCGTCGTGTCTCCTCTACATCGAAATTTGACAGTGAGCTACATGGCCTAATCACACGGGTGTGACCCTTAGTCACACAGGTGTGTCCCTTAGTCACATGAGGGTATGCCCTATCACACGACCTAGACCCCTCCACACGACCTGCCAACACAGTTGTGTGGCCCTGTTTTTATAGTTTTTACACCTTTTGCAAATTGTTTCGTTTTGGTCCTCGAGTGATCCCTAACTTGTTTAAGCCTTTATAAAATTGGTTAGAACACTAATTCTTTTGTGGAAGATTTATGTAGGGGCGTGTTATCCCATGAACGGGAATAAGCATATGAATTTATAAGATCTAATTTATTGTTCGCATAAGTGTGTGTTGCTATGATATACTAATTTGAAGTATGTAAATGTCTAGATGTGATAATTGGAAATTGTGTATGTTTTTGTTTTGTTATTCTATATCCGAATACAAGTATGTCTGATTCTGTATATCAGTATTGATTTTGTTATCTAGAAATAGTTGCAACTAATTTTGAATATCTATGCTGATTTTGTTTTCTACATTTGTATCTAAGTTTGCAATCTGAATATGAAGTGAAGGAATTTTAATTTGGCAGTTTAATTGTGCTATTTGATTATGCAGTAAAACCACAATAATTTGAGTGGAAAATGACCACAAAATGGTGTAATTTGGCCAGATGGGTCTACCATAACCAAAACTAGTGTGTAGAGGATAGAAGGGTCTAGTAAACCCTTTTTTGTGTGATTCGGCAGATAGAGATGGTGTGTAGCAGATGGATAGGTAGGACCATTTCATTCGTTTTGGCATTTCATAGTGTATTGCATATACATTTGATTGTGTTATTTGCGTATTGATTCGTTTATTCAATGTGTAAGGACATCGTGAATGATTCAAGATTTCTGTTGTGCTTAGATGATTGTTGACACCCCTTATTTACGTTTGTCTTGGAATCACACTAAGCTTTCATAGTCCACTCCCTTAGTTTTCTCTCTTCCTAGTAAACCGAGTAGATAGGTCTCAGACTCAGCGAATCAAAGGATCTCAAAGTTTTTCATTCTGGTTTGATTCAAATAAATTTTCTATAGTATTTTGATTTGGTTCAGTTTGTTTTATAACTAAGTTTAAGTTAACTTAATTGTTTTTGTGCTTCAAAATTTGATTTAAAGTATACTGGTTACTTCGAAAATTAGACAGTTTTAATTCTTTGTTCAAAATTTCAATTTACTATAAAAGAGGTTTTAAGATAACTGAATGACATTTTATTTTGAGCTATCTCAATGGCCAATGTGACCTTCAGAATCTAGTCGAAACTTCTAGGCCAAGTATGGGTTGTTATTGGCATCAAAGTCAGGTTTGCAAAAACTCAGCCTTTGTTTTAACGTGTTCGCCTGCATGAATTTGAAAAAAGGGTATTTTGACAAAAAAATAGACCGCAGTGTTTTGAACTTGTTTTCTTTAAACAAAATGTCTGAGACTCCGATGTTGGTCCGTGTGAAACTCTGAGATTGTAATGTTTAAATGTTTATCTCTGATTCTTTTTCTTATTCTAAAATGACGGATACTTTAATATTATAGGCAATGACTATCATGGAATTTGGTGACAAGTTAAATTATGAGGATCATCCTAGTGGGACTTTAGATGAGTCCTGTATTTCTCCGGGACATGTATCTTCTCATGAGACAGAGGATGTTATAGTTATGCCAGCTATTAGTGGTGGTAATTTAGAGGCTGGTGTTCATACATTGACCCAGTCAATGTTAGGAGTCTTGGAGAAAGTTTTTGAGACCATGTTAGAGAGGGCTAAGGATATATATGTTGAGTATGAGAGTAAGGGAAAGAGTAAGACTTGGAATAAGAGAGGTTCTAGCTCTTTTAGTTTGGAACTGCGATCTGTGGAGTGGGCCAGACCTAAGTGGAATCTTGGAAAATGTAATGTAGGAGGATCTACTAATAGCACAGATATTGTTGTAGGTTATTTTGATTTGTGTTTTTTTTTGTTATGTTTGGACACTGTTTGGCCTTCTATTTTTTGTTGAGGTACTGTGTTTGAATTGATGTGCTTTTATGGCTAAGTGCTGTGTTTGTGAGTGCAAGGTTCTGGGTTCGAATCCACTTTAAAAGAAAGTATTTTGGTTCAGTAGTTAGGGGTTGTGTTTATGTGTGAAGGTGACTTAGATCTGTAAGATTGTTCTTTTTATTAAAATTAAGGTTAAGTATTGTTTGGGTAGTGTGTTAGGGATTTGACTGCGCAGCAAAAGCATGGTAGCAATTTTGTGTGGGTTAGCAACTGTTATGTTAGTGGGAAATTTTGGGGACAAAATTTCTTTAAGGAGGGGTGAGTTCTAACACTACGAAATTTGGGTTAGAAGGATCAAAGTTTGCAAAGGAGTCAGTGGTCACTGTCAGACTTATATGATTTTTTTTGTATGATTTAAAGTCAATGATGAGCCTAGCGGTTCAATGGTTAAGCTTTTGTATACCTTTGGTCTTGCATTTGAATCCCGAGGTAAGCAATGAGAAACTTATTTTTGATATTAAGGTTTTTTTAAACTTTTATCTTTTTATTTTATTTTTATTTTATTCTAAAATTTTTAAAAGAAAGTTTCAAAAAACTTCTCTCATATTCTATTTTCACTCTCTTTTCCTCTCATGTTAGTTTTTTTCATTTTTCCAAATTGGAGATTTTCTCTTCTTTTGGGAACGACGTTATTTGCTAGTATTTTTCTGGTTGCTCTTTCGTATCTTCGTTCATTTAGGATTCGAGTAGGAGAAGTGTAAGTGGGTTGTTTTGAGTGTTTTTTGTTTTTCCCTATTAGTTATTATTATTTTCTTTTGATCAATTTTACTTATAGGTTCTTGTGTATTTTTGTAATCGAGTTTCAGATTGGTCTTTGTGGGGGTGTTTTTGAATGAATCTTAGTGCTTTAGAAGTGACTTTAGGTGTGTATCCTGAACTATCTAAATTAGAGGTGAGATTGCAGTTGAATTTTGAGTTTTGCAGTAGTGTTTGGACCACACAGGTGCTTCACATAGCAGTGTGCTGCTAGAAATAAAGTCATTTTGGTGTCACACGGGCTAGCCACATAGCCTTGTGACCCATGTTAGGAAAATTGATGTGAGTCACATGGTTGGTGCACACGGGCATGTGTCTTGGCCACACGGCCGTGTGTACCTGAAATAGGGCTTAATCGGAACAATAATTTTGGGACCACAAATCTGACGTTGAAATATTTATTTTATGGTTATTATGAGGTCTAGAATATGATAATATGCATGTGTTAAAGTTTCATGAAGAAATTTTATGAGTAAGGTGTCCAATTGGAAAATAAGGACCAAATCGAATAAATTGTAAAACTTGGATTCCAGAAGTAATTTGTATGAAATTGCTTTAGATTATTAGTTAGAAAGTCTTAAATAGCAATTTGCCCAATTTCTAAGTTTTTGGACAAAAATAGGCATGTATGGATAAAAATTTAAAGAAAGGGCTTAAGGGCATTTTGGTCATTTGGCTAATTAATGAAATAAAATAGGAAAATGAAGGTAAAAATCAGCCATTCTTCTCCCTCATCCAGCCAAATTCTCAAGCCCTCCATAGCTAGGGTTTTCAACATTTTCAAGCTCAAAAGTAAGTGCTCCCAAGCCCCGTTTTTAATGTTCTTTGTATTTTTGAAATCTCGGCAGCTTACACTCTCCATTTCTACCTATGTTTTGAGTTAGGGTTCATGTTTGCAAAATGACCCATGTGTGACATATTTATTCTTTGATGTTTTATGGAGGAATATGAAAGTTGGATGTGTGTTAAACATCTTTTCTTATGTGATTTTCATGAAAAACCCTTAAAAGGACTTTTTTGCAAAAGGTGTAAAATATATGGTAGAAATGTGAAAAAATGGAAAGATGTGGGCTACCATAAGAGGGAAAAACATTCGGCTAGGCTTGGGTAAGGTGGAAATTGCATGCATTTCATTATACGAGCCTAGGGACTAAATCGTAAAAATGTGAAAGGTTAGAGGCAAAACGGTTATTTTGTCTGGGGGTTAAATTTAGACTCGAAAGGAATAATGTGAGGTATTAATGATTCATTTTTATTGTTATAGACCCTGAGGAACAAATTTCGAAGGTCGATCGAGGGAAACAAAATGTTTCAGAATAACCGAAATGCGAAACCGAGACAAATACCAGGTAAGTTTGAATAACTTTAAGTAAACTATTAATATGTCTAGTTACATGTGTTATGAATGTATGATAATTGGTTATAATGATGGCATGAAAACCCATGAAGTATGTTAATAATAATGAAATGATAATAAATGTCCAGGTTGAAGTCAAAAAGGGAAATTCGATGGATAAACCATGGCTTACATGACTTGAGATCCTGCATATGTTGCAGAAAAGGATTTAGCCTGGACGGATAATTTGTTGATCTCAAATACAGGAAAGATCTAGCCCGGACGGGTGTTCCTTAAGTGATCGAGCCTCCTGAAGAATATGTGTGCATTGTGGATTTAGCCCGGACGGGTAATCTGACTAGGGTTTGAATTTAGCCTGGATTGGTAATTCAGATCCGAGCTCATTACGGGTGTTTTTCGCTGCAAGGGATTTAGCCTAGACTGGTAATCCCGACATCACCCTATAAGTTTACATTGCTGGGGATTTAGCCTAGACTGGTAATATCACCGTATGATGTGAGGTTCGCGGGAGTGCGTACATGAGATGATCGCTCTTATGACTTGACGGTAAATGGGTAATCCATCGAGATTTCCAAGAAACTCAACGGGATTAACATGGGATATAAAAATGAAAACATTGGATGATGAGCTCATCTAAGACAAATTACATGGTACATTGTTATGAGACTAACTTATTGATTGAGTGCACGTGATAGGGAAACTATTTCATGCTTGTTAGTTTTATTGCCTAATATGGATACATGCTAATTAATCGGTAAGTTTACTTTCCAGTTATTTAGGCTTACTAACATGTAAATGCTTACCCCTCTCTTTTCCCTGTCATATAGAGCTCATGGACTCGCGAAGATTGGGAGACAGTTGGAGAGTCAACACACTATCATCTTGTCTAGCTTTGGTATATAGATACTCATATTTTGTTCAATGGCTTGTATAAGCCTTTTGTTATTTTGTTATATGTGTCATTGATTAGCCAATATGAAGGCCTATAAAAGTATACATATTCACTTGTATATGGCCATGGAAATTGGCTCATGTTGGTGTAGGTTATGACCTACCAAATTGTGCATGTTATGTTCCAATATTCTTATGATGATTATATATGGTGTATTACAATTAGTCATATATAGTATGACCAAATCACATAGGATGGTTAGGCCACAATTTTGGCAATGAGTTAAGATAATGAGCCAATCTTAATTGAGTTACAAGTCATGGAAATCCTTAATATAAAGGGGACAACCTAGTATGTATAAAAACTGATGAGATGAGGTTTACATGCAATGAGGTATATTTAGGCCATTTAAAAGTACAATTAGACCATGTTAGGTGTTATTGAAAACTATAAGTGGATATGGTTATTAAAGGGTGACCTAAGGCTTGGAAAATAGCCTAACAAGGTCTACATGGGTGGACACACGGGCATGTGTCTAGGCTGTGTGTGACACACGGACCGCCCTATGGGCGTGTGAACTGGTCGTGTGTCCCTTGCACCTAAAAATATTAAGTCAGAATGCATGGTAGTAAACACACGGGTAGAGACACGGCCGTGTGTTTCAACCGTGTGGAGGGCACGGCCTAGCACACGGGCGTGTGTCTTGGCCATGTGCCCCTAAATGCATGCTGATGTCATAAACAGAATGCTTGAGTTTTTGGACACGGACGACCACACTGGCATGTCTAGGCCGTGTGAAGGACACAGTGTAACAACCCTTACCTCTAACCGCTGCCAGATCAAGGTATGGGGCATTACTACACTTTTATACACTTTTTTGATACATACATTTCAATTATATATTAAAAACTTTCATGAGTACCCTCTATGTCCCTATTATGGGCTTTATGAGACCCAAAACAATCATTGAAGTTGGTTCGGAACCAAACCAGAACTTTTCGAACATTTATATATTTTTCACTAAAACAGGGGTCGTACACCCATGTGACATGGGCCACGCCCGTGTGGGCAGGCCGTGTGGTCACACACTCCCGTGTTAAAAACATCGAGCATTCTGTTTATGCACCACGGCCAAACCACACACCCGTGTGGTGGTCGTGTCCTAACCCACGGCTAAGACACGCGGCCGCGCCTCTAGCCCGTGTGGCACACATTAGGCTATTTTCCAAGCCCTTTTTATGTTCTTAACTCTTTGTACTAATATACGATATATCGACCTTTTTTATACTCTTAGTTATATTTATCTTAACTACATCAAGACATTACTCATGTATACATAAAATAGGTTTACTTACTTATAGCCATTATGAGCCATACATCATGGCTTTATACAATGGGACAGTATAAGCCTATACATTTGGCTAAATCATAATATTACATAATACCAAAAACTAAATCTCTATACATGCCACTCACTAATAGATGAATAAGAATTTCTGTTATTCCAACCTGACAAATTGATAGTGTGATGATACCTCCAACGATCTCCAACCCCGAGCCAATCCTAAAAAACACTGAGAGAAATGGGAAAGTAGTGTAAGTTTTATAACTTAGTAAGTTGGCATATAATAATAAGCAATTTAATTAACAATATTAACCCATTCCTCAATAAGTATGCTCAAGAAAATAGAATAAATATTCACATGATTTCACCTTTTTACTCAAATTCAGTTTAAACTGTTTTCCCAAGTCATAGTCACTAATTTCATTATTTCATAAGCTAAAGAACTCAAAATTAAGTTCTGTAAATTTTCCCTAAAATCAGACTCATATACCTTCTTGTCATAAAATTTCCAGAATTTTTGGTTTAGCCAATTAATACATTTTATTCATTAAATTTTCCCTTATTTCACTATTTGATGATTCTGACATCTCTTCACAAAAACTAAGATATTTCATTATACAGAATTCAAATAATTTTCTCGTTTGTTCCAATATAAAATAGACTCAATAAGTATTCTAAGCGTATAAACCATGAACCATAATTATTTTTATATAATTTATAATGATTTTTCCAAGTCAAAACAAGGGATCGCGTAATCATTCTAAACCAATCTCACAAGAATTTAAATATCTCATAAAGTATAATCCATTTCTCACATCATTTTCTTTCTATGAAAATAGACTTAATTACCTTTAATTTCATATCTCATTCAATTATTAATTCAATTCCTACCAGTTTTGGTGATTTTTTCAAATGTACATGACTGGTACTATCCAAATCTGCTTTACTTTTAAAATTCACTATTTCATGCTTTCTCTATAGTTGCATTAATGGTAACACTTACCTCTTATCAACCTTACTAAAGTACAATCATAAAACGAGCTTATTGCTCATAGTTTACACATATATACTTGCACTTATTCTCAAGATTCATATTCACACTTACACATATAAATGCCTCAAACACGATGTTCACTTGCACATTATTATCACATGATTAGAACCTTTTCACATTTAATCACTTTTCATTATATCAATTCAATACCCGTTGAACTCTATGGAATACTAAAGGATACACGAATAAGGCACAAAGTGTCACACTATAATATAGCCGAAGCTATCACTATAACGTAGCCGAAGCTACCACTGTATTGTAGCCAAAGCTACCATTGTATTATAGCCGAAGCTACCACTGAGATGTAGCTGAAGCTACCATTGTATTGTAGCCGAAG
The DNA here is from genome assembly GCF_007990345.1 of Gossypium hirsutum. Lineage (NCBI taxonomy): Eukaryota > Viridiplantae > Streptophyta > Magnoliopsida > Malvales > Malvaceae > Gossypium > Gossypium hirsutum. The sequence goes on from NC_053431.1 coordinate 62,341,524, forward strand.
CTACCACTATACTGTAGCCGAAGCTACCACTGAGATGTAGCCTATAGATTCCTAAGGTTCAATCGGGATTTGTTTCGGTTTCACTCATTAACACTTATTCAACATTCACTTAATCACTTGTCTCGTAACAACACTAATTCAAAATTTTTTTATAATATGCATAATCATAGAAATCACATTTAAATACAATATTTCAATGCACTTTCTGGTACCATAGACATATTTTTAAATCGATTTATAAATTTGGCATATTAAACATTTAATTCAACACAATTCAATTAATTCACTAATTTAACTTTCGAATATAAATTACAATGTTATTACATTATTATTATCACACCAACTTACCTCGAATGCCAAAACGACTAATTTTCCCGACTTAGCCCACAACTTCGTTCTTCCCCGATCTTAGTCCAAATTTCATGTTTTCTTGATCTAACATGTCAAACAGCACTCATTTAACACCTTTTATCAACACACTAATCAATTCAATTCACATATCAAATTTTAGAAAATTTACAATTTTACCCCCTAACTTTTCAAAAATTACACTTTTACCCCTAAGCTCGTAAAATAATTTTTATTAAATCTTCTTATGTTTCATGACATGCTGAACATTTTTCTCTTCTATGGAAACTTCAAATTCTCACTAATTCACACACTTATGACCAATTTATAACTTTTACAATTTAACCCCTTTTATACGATTTCATCAAAAATCATCTAATAAAACTCGTTTCTCTAATCATAAACATGCATAATCTACCATAATTCATCAAAATACACAATTATTCAACATGGGTCAATTTTTAAAATCAAACTCTAACTCAAAATAATGGTAGAAATAGCTAAACCGAGTTACTGGAATTTGAAAAATACGATGAACATTAAAAATAGGGCTCAAATGCACTTACAATTGAGCTTTGAAAAGCTTGAAACCCTAACCATGACTTTTTGAAAATTTCGGCAGCATGGGGAAGAGAATGAGCTGATTTTAGGATTTAAATTTTATCTTTTATGCCTTAAAACACCCAAATGACCAAAATACCCATTTTTACTAAACCTTCAATTTTTCCCTTCCATGTCTAATTTTGACCATACCAAAATATGATGATCTATTTGTCATTTAAAGACTTCTAGTTTAAACCCCCATTTCAAACAAGTATTTATATTTTAGAACTCATATTTTGCAATTAATGCAATTTAATCCTAATAATAAAATTGGGCACTTCATCGATAAAATTACTTAACAAAATTTGTACACAATCACTCAAACATATCATGGACTCTAAAATAATCATAAAATAAATATTTCTACCTTAGATTTGTGGTGTCGTAACCATTGTTCCGACTAGGCCCTGTTTCAAGCTGTTACACACGGGACAGGGACACAGGCGTGTGCTTGGCCGTGTGAAAACACCTGTAGGTTCGAAACAGAAAATAAATTCAATTAATTTCACATGGTTAGGGGACATGGGCATGACCCAAATCACACGGTCACGTGGATTACCTCTATACGGGAGTGTGAGGCTTAACTTGGAAAATTTTTCAAGAACTTTCTCAGGTCCTCGGTTTAGTCTCGGACCTTTCTCAATGTATTTTTTGGGCCTCATAGCCCTATTGTAACATCCTGAAATAGGGCCTAAACGGAATAGTGGTTGTGAAACCACAAATCCGAGGTAGAAAATTTTATTTTATTATTATTTTGAGGTTCATGGTATGATTGCATGATTGTGTGAAAATTTCGTGATGAAATTCTATGCATAAAGTGCTTAAGTTAAGGTTAGGGACTAAATCGAATAATTTGCAAAACTTGCATTCTAGAAGTTTTTAGTATGAAATTGCTTTGGAATATTAATTAGGAGGGTTTAAATAACAATTTGACCAATTTTAAGTTCATGGACAAAAATTAGGACATGAAAGGAATTTTTGAAAGTTTAGTAAGGAGGGGCAATTTGGTCATTTGGATATTAAATGAATTAAAAAGGGAAAAATAACACAAAAATGGTCATCTTCTCAATTAGTTTCTGCCGATTTTTTTCCCTCCTCCATAGCTGGGGTTTCTTCAACTTTCAAGCTTCATAGTAAGTGATTTCAAGCCCCGTTTTTAATGATCTTTACGTTTTTGGAGTCCCTGTAACTTGATTAAGCTTATTCTAGCAATAATTCAACCTAGGGTTCATATTTGGAAAAATACCCATAGCTGAAATTTGTGTATTTTGGTGTTTTATGATAGAATATGAGGTTTTACATTATGTTAAACAACTTATGCTACTCGGTTTTAAGTGAAAACGAGTAAAAGAGCTTAAATCAAAAAAAAATACCAATAGTCATAAGTATATGTTAGAGTGTGATTTTGATATTGCCATAGAAGGGAAAAATGATCAGCGTGTCATAAAACATAAGAAAATAGGATGAATTTTAATTTACGAGCCTTGGGGCAAAAGTGCAAATATGTGAAAGTTTAGGGGTAAAAATATAATTTTTCCAAAGTTTGGGTCATGGACTGTTTTAATAAATGTGAATATTAAATAAGTTAAATTTGCTATTATAGATCAAGAAGAATGAAATTCGGGAGTAGATCGGGGAAAAGAAAAAGTAAAGGACTAAATTGTAAAGTTTAGTCACATTTTGTATCAAGGTAAGTTACAGTAAATAAATGCAATATTCTTTTATTTTACATTATTATTTTCAATTTCCAGCATTTATATATTATGTTATGAAAATATTTAAAGTCGAATTTAAGGTGAAGTGACAGAGGAAAAGTGTTAGAAAGCCCCGGTTGACCCTAGAAATGTTAGGATATTATGGTTGACAGGACAGAACAGAAATGAGCCATGTAAGTCCATATTAGAAATATGGCTTTGGAGACAGGATTGAGCCATGTAAGTCCATATTATATATGGCATTGGAGACAGGAATAATTCATGTAAGTCCATGTCAAAGACATGGCATTGGCAGGATATTGAAAGACAGGAACGACCCTAGTATCTATAGTATTCCGAGTGGTTCAACGGGTCAGGGTACGAGTTAAGTTATAGTTAATTAACAGCAAAGGAAAAGTAGATTATATTTATGAAAAAGGAAATGTCAGGTAAAAAGAAGGTAAGGGAATAAAGAAGAAGATAGAAATTGAGAAGTAAAGAAATTTATGATGTTAGATGATATTATGCATAATTATCCATTATGTTGAATGTTGTGATTTATTTGCTTGTAAGCTTACTAAGCCTAGTGCTTAATCTCTTTATTTTCTTCTTCTTATAGTACTTATCTAGCCACTCGGGGATCGAAGGAAACGTTGGAGGCCGATCACACTATCAAAGAAATAACTCGGTATAATTAGACATTTTGTTTTGGGTATGGCATGTATAGAAACTTAGCTACTTTTGGTATAATATGAACAATGAATGATGTGTAAATACTTGCTAGTGATTAGCTAATAAAATGGCCGATGATATACATGTTTATTAATATGTATGATTGAATGGTGATTATCACATGAAAATTATGAAAAAAATGAAAGTAACTTAAAAACAGATTCAAGTAACAGAAATGATATAACTTTGAAAAATCACTAAACATTGTAGAAACATAGTTTGAAGATGAATAATATATGAAATTAAATCTTATTATGTCTATTTTCTTATGGAATAAGCAAAATAGGTAAAGGTTTTTAATTTTATAAGATATCTGAGTTTTAGTGAAATAGGGCCAGAGCAATTTCTAGATCCCCTTTTCCAACTTTAGAAATTCACCATAAATTTTAAAAAAAATAATTAGGTGGTTTACTTTATATGGATAGAATCCTTATTGAATCTAGTTTTAATAGAAACAAACGGTACAGTCATATGAATTTTGTACAGATATAAAAGTGGTTCGTAGTAAGTAGAGGCCAGTGCAGTCGAATTCTGAAACAAGAGTAACTTTAACTAATAAACTGTACTAATTGGATAAGTCAAAAATTCTAGAAAAAAATTAGTAGATAGATATATGAGTCTAGTTTCAGGAAACATTTACGGATCTTAATTTTGAGTTTTGAAACTCGAGAAATGAATTTTTAAGCAACCATGACGCAGAAAAATAGTTTATTCCGAAAATTAAAATAAGTGGTTTAGAGATGTTTAAAAGGTAAGATAAGTTTAGTAACACCTCAAGCTTGACTCCGGTGACGGTTTCGAGTGTGGGGGTGTTACATTTATTATTATCAGAGCAGGTTTAGTCGGTTCTCGGAACAGTTAGTGTGAGAAAAAGTCTAGCTATACATGGCATACTTGTATTTTGATAGTGTGACGACTCCTGACGATTTTTAAATATTTTGTTTTATAGTAATCGATCCCGGGCGAGCTGGTGATGATGATGTAGAAAGTAATGTGCCTGCTCCCGCAGAAGGGGCAGCACCATCTAAGAATAGGCCAGTAATAGTTGATCAGGGAGGAGTGACTCGAGAAGCTCTCTTCCGAGCTTTGAATGATTTGTTTGCCGAGTTCGTTCGTACCAATCCGACAGTTAGACCTCCACCCCCTCATGATTCTCAGGCTACCCATGTAGCTCAAGCTTCCCCAGTCACAGATACAGTGGTAAGAGGAAAGCCACCAGTTGATAGAATCAGGAAACAATGGGCAGAAGAGTTCCGAGCAAAAAAAGATGATGATGCAGAAAGAGCAGAATTTTGGTTAGAAAATACTATCAGAGTCTTTGACGAATTATCTTGTACACCCGAGGAATGTATGAAATGTGTAGTATCACTTCTTAGAGACTCAGCCTACTACTGGTGGAAGACACTTGTATCAGTTGTACCAAAGGAGAGGGTCACTTGGGATTTCTTTCAGGAGGAATTTCGTAAAAAGTACATCAGTCAGAGGTTTATTGACCAGAAGAGAAAGGAATTCCTGGAATTGAAACAAGGCAATATGACAGTGACCGATTATGAGCGCGAATTTTTCAGGCTTAGTAAATATGCTTGAGAATGTGAGTCCACCGAGGCTATCATGTGTAAAAGGTTTGAGGATGGGTTAAATGATGATATCCGACTGTCAGTGGGTGTCCTAGAAATAAAAGAGTTCGTTATTTTAGTTGAAAGAGCCTGTAAGGCAGAGGAGCTGTTAAAAAGAAAAGGCAAAGTTGAGATAGAGACACAAGATACAAAGAAGAGACACAAGATACAAAGAAAAGACAGATGAGCAGATCATTTCAGGCTACATCCAAGAGGCCCAAAGAGTTTTCTACCAGATCTAGCTTTTCGGTAGGGCAATCTAGTCAGAATAGAGGTAGCAGATTTAAGGATCCGAAGGCTCAGACCACCTCGACTACGAGTGTAGGTAATGTCAGACAGGGTAGATCAGGGTGTCCATGGTGTGGTAGACTTCATTATGGTCCTTGTCGGGCAGGCGAAAATGTGGTGCTCCAGATCATTTTGTACGAGAATGTCCAGAAGTGGCTAGCCGAGAGGTAACACAGAGTGCTAGATCCGGAAATGCTCCTACTAGAGGCAGATCACCGAGGCAACCGGGAGTAGGAGCAAGTAACAGAGGTACCTCTAGAGATTCAGCTGTGAGACCAGATGTTAGAGCCCCTGCAAGGACTTATGCTATTCGTGCACGCGAAGAGGCATCCTCCCGCGATGTGATTACGGGGACATTTTCTCTACATGATGTTAATGTCATTGCTCTGATTGATCCGGGTTCGACTCATTCTTATGTTTGTATGAAATTGATGCCTAGTATAAGTATGCCTATAGAATCTACAGAATTTGTGATTAAAGTATCGAATCCATTAGGCAAACATGTATTAGTAGATAAAGTATGTAGAAATTGTCCTTTAATGATTAGAGGCTACTGTTTTCCAGCTAATCTCATGCTATTGCCATTTGATGAGTTTGATGTGATTCATCGTATGGATTGGTTGACTACACATGATGTGATAGTGAATTGTGGAAAGAAATTCATTGAGTTGAAGTGTGGAAATGGTGAAATTCTTCGGGTTAATTCAGAAGAGTCAGATAGTTTATTTCCCATAGTTTCTATTATGTCTGCTCAGAAATGTTTGAGAAAAGGGTATGAAGCTTATCTTGCTTTTGTGTTGAACACTAAAGATCCAGAATTGAAAATTGAATCAGTACCTGTGGTATGTGAGTTTCCCGATGTGTTTCCGGAAGAACTACCAGGTTTGCCTCCTGTTAGAGAAGTTGAGTTTGGTATTGAGTTGATTCCAGGTACCACGCCCATTTCTATTGCTCCTTATAGAATGGCTCCGCTGGAATTGAAAGAATTGAAAGCTCAGTTGCAGGAATTAACAGATAAAGGCTTGGTAAGACCCAGTAGTTCACCATGGGGTGCACCAGTGCTATTTGTGAAAAAGAAAGACAGATCGATGAGATTGTCCATAGATTATCGGCAACTTAACAAGGTAACAGTAAAGAACAAGTATCCATTTCCTAGAATTGATGATCTGTTTGATCAATTGAAGGGAGCTACTGTGTTTTCCAAGATAGATTTGAGATCCGGATACTATCAGTTGCGAGTTAAAGAATCAGATGTCCTAAGACTGCTTTCCGGACTAGGTATGATCATTATGAGTTCCTTGTGATGCCATTTGGCTTGACTAATGCTCCTGCCATTTTCATGGACTTAATGAACCGAATTTTTAGACCGTACTTAGATAAGTTTGTAATTGTGTTCATTGATGATATTTTGATTTATTCTCATGATGAGACTGAGCATGCAGAGCATTTGAGAACAGTTTTACAAATTCTAAGAGATAATCAGTTGTATGCCAAGTTCAGCAAAAGTGAGTTCTGGTTACGAGAAGTTGGTTTTCTTGGACATATTGTCTCAGGTGAAGGTATTAAGGTTGATACGAGCAAGATTTCAGCCATTGTTGATTGGAAGCCTCCTGGAAATGTATCAGAAGTTAGAAATTTTCTTAGTCTTGCCGGATATTATAGACGATTTGTAAAGGGATTTTCCATGATAGCTACCCCGTTGACGAGACTGCTACGGAAGGATGTTAAGTTTGAATGGATTAAGAAGTGCCAACAAATTTTTGACAAGTTAAAGGCATTGTTGACAGAAGCTCCTATCTTAGTACAGCCGGAACTGGGTAAAGAATTTGTGATTTACAGTGATGCATCCTTGAATGGGCTCGGTTGTGTACTCATGCAAGAAGGAAAGGTAATTGCTTATGCCTCTAGACAATTGAAGCCACATGAGAAAAATTATCCGACACATGATTTAGAGCTAGCTGCTATTGTATTTGCATTGAAGATTAAAGCTTAAAATACTTGATGACTCAAAAAGATTTGAATTTGAGGCAAAGAAGATGGTTGGAATTGCTTAAAGATTATGAGTTAGTGATTGATTATCACCCAGGTAAGGCAAATGTAGTTGCTGACGCTTTAAGTAGGAAACTTTTATTTACATTGCGAGCTTTGAATACCAATTTAGCCATGTCAGATGATGGTTCTATTTTAGCTGAATTGAGAGCTAAACCGGTATTTCTTGAAGAGATTTATGAAGCTCAGAAAGATGATAATGAGTTACAAGCTAAAAGAGTTCAATGTGAGTTAGGCATAGAATCAGATTTCTGGATTGGTTCTGATGGTTGTTTGATGTTTAGAGACAGAATATGTGTACCAAAGAATGATGAGCTTATTCGGAAGATTTTACAGGAAGCACATAGTAGTCCTATATCTATTCATCCAGGCAGTACAAAAATGTATAATGATTTGAAGAAATTGTATTGGTGGGTAGGAATGAAAAGAGATGTTTCAGAGTTTGTTTCTAGATGCTTGATTTGTCAACAGGTAAAGGCCGAACATCAGGTACCCTCAGGATTATTACAGCCTGTGCTAGTTCCGGAATGGAAATGGGATCGAGTTACTATGGATTTTGTGACAGGATTACCATTTACACCGAGAAAGAAAGATGTAGTATGGGTTGTGATTGATAAGTTAACGAAGTCGGATCATTTTATCCCAGTTCGTATGGATTATTCACTTGACAAGTTGGCCGAGTTATATATTTCAGAGATAGTCAGACTACACGGGGTACCATTATCGATCATTTCAGACAGAGATCCAAGATTTACTTCACGGTTCTGGAAGAAGTTACAAGAGGCTTTAGGTACGAAGTTGAATTTTAGTACGGCTTTTCATCCTCAAACCGACGGTCAGTCAGAGAGAGTTATTCAGGTACTTGAAGATATGCTTAGATGCTGTGTATTGGAATTTCAAGGCAGTTGGGAAAAATATTTACCATTAGTAGAGTTTGCTTACAATAATAGTTATCAGTCAAGTTTGAAGATGGCACCTTATTAATCTTTGTATGGACGTAAATGTCGCACACCTTTGTATTGGACAGAGCTTAAGGAAAATCAGATTTACAGGGTTGATCTAGTTAAGGAAACAGAAGAGAAAGTAAAAATCATCAGAGATTGCTTGAAAGCAGCTTCAGACAGACAAAAGTCGTATGCAGATTTGAAGAGAAAAGAGATTGAGTATCAAGTTGGTGACAAAGTTTTTTTGAAAGTATCCCCGTGAAAGAAAGTTCTCAGATTTGGTAAAAAAGGCAAACTAAGTCCACGTTTTATTGGACCGTTTGAAGTAATTGAGAGAGTTGGACCATTAGCATATCGGTTAGCTTTGCCGATTGAGTTAAAGAAGATTCATAATGTATTTCATGTGTTTATGCTACGTCGTTATCGTTCAGATCCGTCACATGTGATTTCTCAGACAGAGGTTGAGATTCAGCCAGACATGACTTACGGTGAAGAACTGGTAAAGATTCTAGCTCGAGAGGTAAAGCAATTAAGGAACAAAAGTATTGCACTTGTGAAAGTACTATGGAATAGACACGGGGTAGATGAGGCTACATGGGAACCCGAAGAGGCTATGCGAAAACAGTACCCAAATCTCTTCACAGGTAAGATTTTCGGGACGAAAATCCCTAAAATAGGGGAGAAATGTAACATTCCGAAATAGGGCCTAAACGGAACAGTGGTTGTGAAACCAAAAATCCGAGGTAGAAAAATTTATTTTATTATTATTTTTAGGTTCATGGTATGATTGCATGATTGTGTGAAAATTTCGTGATGAAATTCTATGCATAAAGTGCTTAAGTTGAGGTTAGGGACAAAATCGAATAATTTGCAAAACTTGCATTCTAGAAGTTTTAGTATGAAATTGCTTTGGAATATTAATTAGGAGGGTTTAAATAACAATTTGACCAATTTTAAGTTCATGGACAAAAATTAGGACATGAAAGGAATTTTTGAAAGTTTAGTAAGGAGTGGCAATTTGGTCATTTGGATATTAAATGAATTAAAAAGGGAAAAATAACACAAAAATGATCATCTTCTCAATTAGTTTCTACCGATTTTTTTCTCTCTTCCATAGTTGGGGTTTCTTTAACTTTCAAGCTTCATAGTAAGTGATTCCAAGCCCCGTTTTTAATGATCTTTACGTTTTTGTAGTCCCGGTAACTTGATTAAGCTTATTCTAGTAATAATTCAACCTAGGGTTCATATTTGGAAAATACCCATAGCTGAAATTTGTGTATTTTGGTGTTTTATGATAGAATATGAGGTTTTAAATTATGTTAAACAACTTATGCTACTCAGTTTTAAGTGAAAACGAGTAAAAGGGCTTAAATCGAAAAAAAAATACCAATAGTCATAAGTATATGTTAGAGTGTGATTTTGATATTGCCATAGAAGGGAAAAATGATCAGCATGTCATAAATCATAAGAAAATAGGATGAAGTCTAATTTATGAGTCTTGGGGAAAAAGTGCAAATATGTGAAAGTTTAGGGGTAAAAATATAATTTTTCCAAAGTTTGGGTCAAGGACTGTTTTAATAAATGTGAATATTAAATAAGTTAAATTTGCTATTATAGATCAAGAAGAACAAAATTTGGGAGTAGATCGGGGAAAAGAAAAAGTAAAGGACTAAATTGTAAAGTTTAGTCACATTTTGTATCAAGGTAAGTTACAGTAAATAAATGCAATATTCTTTTATTTTACATTATTATTGTCAATTTCCAGCATTTATATATTATGTTATGAAAATATTTAAAGTCGATTTTAAGGTGAAGTGACAGCGGAAAAGTGTTAGAAAGCCCCGGTTGAACCCTAGAAATGTTAGGATATTAGGGTTGACAGGACAGAACAGAAATGAGCCATGTAAGTCCATATTAGAAATATGGATTTGGAGACAAGATTGAGCCATGTAAGTCCATATTATATATGGCATTGGAGACAGGAATAATTCATGTAAGTCCATGTCAAAGACATGGCATTGGCAGGATATTGAAAGACAGGAACGACCTTAGTATCCTTAGTATTCCGAGTGGTTCAACAGGTCAGGGTACGAGTTAAATTACAGTGAATTAACAGCAAAGGAAAAGTAGATTATATTTATGAAAAAGGAAAGGTCAGGTAAGAAAGAAGGTAAGGGAATAAAGAAGAAGATAGAAATTGAGAAGTAAAGAAATTTATGATGTTAGATGATATTATGCATAATTATCCATTATGTTGAATGTTGTGATTTATTTGCTTGTAAGCTTACTAAGCCTAGTGCTTAATCTCTTTATTTTCTACTTCTTATAGTACTTATCTAGCCACTCGGGGATCGAAGGAAACGTCGGAGGCCGATCACACTATCAAAGAAATAACTCGGTATAATTAGACGTTTTGTTTTGGGTATGGCATGTATAGAAACTTAGCTACTTTTGGTATAATATGAACAATAAATGATGTGTAAATACTTGCTAGTGATTAGCTAATAAAATGGCCGATGATATACATGTTTATTAATATGTATGATTGAATGGTGATTATCACATGAAAATTATGAAAAATGTGAAAGTAACCTAAAAATAGATTCAAGTAATAGAAATGATGTAACTTTGAAAAATCACTAAAAATTTTAGAAACATATTTTGAATATGAATAATATATGAAATTAAAGCTTATTATGTCTATTTTATTATGGAATAAGCAAAACAGGTAAAGGTTTTTTATTTTATAAGATATCTGAGTTTTAGTGAAATAGGGCCAGAGCGATTTCTGGATCCCCTGTTCCAACTTTAGAAATTCACCATAAATTTTACAAAAATAATTAGGTGGTGTACTTTATATGGCTAGAATCCTTATTGAATCTAGTTTTAATTGAAACAAACGGTATAGTCATATGAATTTTTTACAGAGATAAAAGTGGTTCGTAGTAAGTAGAGGCTTGTGCAGTCGAATTCTGAAATAGGAGTAACTTTAACTAATAAACTGTACTAATTGGCTAAGTCAAAAATTCTAGAAAAAAATTAGTAGATAGATATATGAGTCTAGTTTCAGGAAAAATTTATGCATCTTAATTTCGAGTTTTGAAACTTGAGAAATGAATTTTTAAGCAACCATGACGCAGAAAAATAGTTTATTCCGAAAATTAAAATAAGTGGTTTAGAGTTGTTTAAAAGGTAAGATAAGTTTAGTAACACCTCAAGCTTGACTCCGGTGACGGTTTCGGGCGTGGGGGTGTTACACCTATATTAGGGACACTAAGATGTTGTTTTATTGGGTTCAAATCGGAACGAATTTTATAACCCGTATTTTCAAAACTGTTCAAGTACATGTCTAGTAACGCCTCGTACTTGGTCCCGATCTCGGGTACAGGTGAGGGATGTTACACCGTGTCTCCTTTACATCTAAATTTGACAATGAGCTATACGGCCTGCTCACACGGGCGTGACCCTCAGTCACACGGGTGTGTCCCTCAGTCACATGGGTGTGTGCCCTACTTCAATTGGGGCCTTTATAGTTTTGGGCTACTTCAATTGGGGCCTTTACAATTACTAATTCCAACACATATCCACAATACTTTTTTCCCTTTTGGGCTAACCAAATCCATGGGATGCTTAACAACACCCTTGCTCTAAAACGTCACCTATTACATCCTATTTATAAATATTTTGTAGTATAAAATATGAATATTTTAATAATATAGATTTGAGTATTTGTTTAAATCATGCTTTAGTTTCATTTATTCTTCTCATTTCTGGTGTGTCACTATTCACTCTCGTATATATAATATGTTACTTCAAATTAAATTTTAATTTAACATTAATTACTATTAAGTCTATATAAGATATTAGTTTTTATAAAATATTATTTAATATAAAATGAACTTGGTTATCAAAAGGAAATAACTTTCAATATGAAAATAACAAAAATAGGAGTGGTCTTCAAGTTGCAAAGAATCCTTTTTAACATCTACCTAATGATTTTATATGACATTATGCATGAATTAAGATACCTTCTTAACAATAAATAAATAAATATTTGAATGCGTAAAAATAAAATATTACAATCACCTAATTACACTTTGGAATGGCATATATAATGAAGAGAAGGCCAAACCTAGAAATCCATTTGTCACTAGAGGAAAAAGGAGTTGAAATATCACATGACCAAGCATGCATGTCTATTCTAATAGGCCATGGGTGTATTTAACTGATGTAAAAACAGTAATGTAATATAGCTTCAATGCCTGAAAGATAATAAAGTTTACCAAGATTGTGAAAAGCAAATCAAGGCTCTAGTTGTGAAATGGAAGAAGTGTCTAAGCATAAATGAGACATAAGAACAATTATATCATTAACATAAAATAAATAAAAAGACATTATGAAAACAATGAAACAAACAAGGAACCAAAGTTTAGAACTTGAAAAATCAATTTCTTTAAATAAATTGATTGCTCTCACAATTCTAATATACATCAATTAGATTTATTGGATTGATTTAAAAAAATATATGAAAATTTAAGATAATTGATTGCGTGATTGATTAAACCTATAAATATTAGATTGATTGAAATCTGATCTAATATCAAGATAGCTATTAGTCACTTCCCTAATCTACAAAAAATAAAGAAGCTACGATTAGTGGAAACGCGAGAAGATATGACTTAATTACCTTTGGGGAATGAAGTTAATAAGTAAAGTTAGTTCAAGACCTTAACTAGGAGCCTAAAAATATCGAGAGAGGTTTTGGAGTTTAAATTGCAGTTTATCCATGTAACCTCCCAAACCCAACTTAGACGTTATTGCTAGATTGAGAAGGCTACATTAGCCACCAAAATGGCTAAACTAACTTACATTACTTTTTCAGACTTTACTCATTTTAGAGAAAATCATAGTTGTACTTTGAGGTAGCTTAAAACCATTCATTTATTAGGTTGTGTATGCTTAGGATTCATTTTATTTTTGACAGTGTTGTTTTAAAAAAGCCGTTTGTGTAACACCACTAACCTGTATTCGTCACTGGAATAGGGTTATGAGGCATTACCGATCAATCACAACATAAATCATACATTTTCACATAAACATTGATCAAATATAATCACAATGTCCCTTATAAGGCTCTATGAGACCTTAAAACATGCTTGAAAGAGGTTTGGGACTAAATCGATAACATTTGAAAACTTTGGAAAACTTAGAAAATTTTCATTCATACAGGGGTCGCACACCAGTATGAACAGGTCATGTGCCTCACACGGCCACCAGACACACTCGTTTTACAGTCCGTGTGAAAACAGGGCATACATACTGACTTGCACCACACGGCCGGAGACATGACTGTGTGCCATGACCGTGGGAAAACTGGAGGGGTTACTGACTTGGGTCACAGGCATGCCACATGCCCATGTGCCAGCCTATGTGCCACACACGGCCAATAGACACGCCCATGTGTCTAGGCTGTGTCAAACTTGTAAGGTATACTGACTTAATTCGAAGGGCTACCCCAAGGGACACACGCCCGTGAGCATGACCGTGTGTCACACACGGCCGAGACACACACCCTTGTCTCTACCCGTGTGGACAAAAATAGGCTATTTGCAAAGCCAATTTACCACCCTTTACTCATGTACACCTAGCAATCAAAATGGTACCATTTCAATACATTCAAAGGCAGCCAAAACATATTATTTCATACATATTATATGCCATTTCTCATCCATGATACATCATTGAAAATTAACCAAATCAATCACCCATCTAGCAAACACATGAATTCATATTAATCTTGCCAAAACATAAGACAGTATAAACACCATAAATCACTTATCAAACTTATGAATTAAGCCAACTTATATGGCCAAATACACAACAACATTTACAAGCCAAATCTCATAGCTAATATCATAACTCAAAACATACCAAGATGACACTTGCCTATACATGCCATATTCCAAAATTACAAACTTTAAAAGTACCGAAAAAATGATCGATAGTGTGATGACGGTTCCTGACAATCCCCGAGCCTGAGCTAGCTTTGATTATCTAAAAAACATAGACAAATAACACACAAT